>NW_019942568.1:244580-249306 GCF_002910315.2 Salvelinus sp. IW2-2015 | reverse complement strand
CCTGCAAAATAGGATGATGTTGAGAGTGAAATATGAGACCTGACAGGAGTAAACTCACATGAACAATGACTTCACATCAAACTCAATCTAGCCAGACAGTCTACCTTTCAGGCTGAGATGTCTGTTCTGCTCTAGAAAGCAAGCTGGCCTCGTTTTCCCAGTTCTCTCTTTCTCCCTCACTACCTTGATCTCTGTCTGTCTGTCTCGCTCTATGTCTCTATCTCTCTCCCTCCCCTCTCTCTTGTTGTAGAGTTAGGCTACATACATTGATTGGCATCATTTACATGTCGATTCAGAGGATATTATACTATCAACATTGATGTGGATGTGGGACACTGTGGTGGACTTCTAGTTAGTGTTTTAATAGTCTATGTAGTGATATTATACTAATCATATCTTCCTTCATTAAATGAGGCTGATGCTAACTAACCGTTACTGCAGAGTATCTTGGGAAAATAAAATCAGGGCAGTTTGGGTTTTAGTTGCGCTTGGTTGTTGCAACTGAATGGAATYTCTTCCTTCAGAACATTCTGAAATGCTGATTGGTATGTTCTGGAATGAAGGAAGTTTGTGCATGTGCTGAGGACTATCTAGCCAGATCTAGGCTGATGTCTGAGCATGCACTTCCCCTTAGTTGCAGTCTGCTTCTTCAATGCTGCTATGCTGCTACTGAGAAGGACCATACAGAGCCATCGCCTGAGGATCCACAACACACTACATTATTCATAATCAACACATTTTGCTCATGTAGTGCCTAAAAGATCCTMGTTTGCAAACAATGAAACGAAACAAATGAAGAGCCTAATTGAGCGTGTCAGATGCAATTTATCATATAATGAGGAGAACAATTGTACACCTGTACATTCACATGCGAAGGGCGCATTACTGCTCTCTCTCTCCCTCTGTCACACGCATCCATACACTCTTGATGACCCAGTTACTGCCCTGCCCATCATTACTTCRGATCAGTCAGCACTCTGTCTGAGCATGACCATGATAGGCAGTGCTCCCCTGTCTCTCTATCAGGCAAGGCCAATGGCCTGCATTGGTTAACTCGGTCTGCCCTAGGGGCCTGGAGGAAGTAGAGCAGCCTATCCTGCAGCAGCAGGATAGGCTGTCCCTGCTCTGCTCTGCTTCTTCTCATGATAGTGTCAGAGTAAGATCTTCTACATCTAAATCTGGCTCTGGTACTCACTGGTGTGCAGGGTTGGGCCGATGTACAGTGAATGCTGTATTGGGTATTGGTGATGTTTTAACTGTTCAGTACGGGCCCTCGTTCGGTTTGCACTGTGAACCCAAATGAGTACATAAAAATTATAAATACAAAATGTAAACACTAGGCCTATATGCTATGCTTACGCTGTGTTGTATACCTCTTGAGTAAATCCAGGGGCGAAAATCTGATATCAACTTTGGAGGGGACAATAAKATGAAATTTTCTCAAGAGCAATTCCTGAGGGGGACAGCAAAAGTAGTGCTGTAACACATAGCCTACGTTGTAATATGTTAAATGTATATTGAGGAACCATAATCACTACTACTGGATAATTGATAGGTACAGTAGTTAACTGAAGGGTTGTCCCAACTTGTTCAAATGTTTAAATCATTATAATACTACTACTAATAATAGTTATAGCAGTGTTCCTTATCAGTCCAGTATGTATTCAGGTATTTGTACTTACTACCAGCAATACCAAGAAAGGCCAGTAGGTGGCAATGGTACTGTACACTGTATGGGTGCAGTTTTCGTAAATACAATGAACATGGTGTCCCTCTTGAGACTGTCCAGCCTGTATTTATGTACATTACAGACAACTATGCCATTCAGTCTCTCTTGGCCCATGCTAGCCCGTAGCCAAGTCTTTAACCTGCGGAGTGCYCTGAAACTCCTCTCAGCCTCACATGAAGACACTGGCACCACAAACAAAATTCTGATCAGTACCTCAACTTGGTCAAACAACCCCCGCACCTCCACTGGAAGCCTCCTGAGGACCTCTGCTGCCTCTCCACTGCTGCTACAGGGGTATTTGTTGTGAAAGAGAGGGATCTGCACTGAAAGAGAATCTATGTTCACCTCTGGGTACTGATCTAGAGACTCATCCAACACCCCCGTGAGAACGCTCTTTCCAACTTTTGCAGGACGTTTACACTGTCCTGGTCAAAACGGTAGCCAAACTGAACCTCCACACCATCCAACACTTAAAAAATTCTGCCCTGTAGTGATCCACTGCTTTGCCAGCAAATCGTCTTAAGTGCATCTCAATGGATTCAATGGATTCAATAGAGTCAATCAATGTTGTTGCTTTCTCATACAGTGCAAGGTAGCTTTTGTAATTTCTCGCCCCTAAGAGATGACCGCACACACTCGACTGCAGCCTGCATACCAGAGACAATCTGAGTTTTCTTCTGCAGTGAAATGTTTAGACATTCAAGCTCTCCAAGAACAGCAGAGGCAAGTGTGAGGCCCAACAGTCTTGCCTTTGCCGAAGTGCTCAAATAAGCCACTGGCAGTTGAAGATGTCTTGGATGCAGTTTTTGCCATCTCCTCTAGGCTGCTTAGTACCCGCTCATACTGCCCTAGCACAGCTCTAATAGCAGTATTTCTGCACAGTCCACCTTGTTGGACATAGGGGTTTCAGGGTGGTCAGATTTGTATCTTTGGACGTAGCAATTGATTCAAACATGCTCTTAAACTTTCTGACTGGCCATAGAGGACACCTAACTGATGGACCAAGAAAGGGAATCCCGGATCAGTGGGAGGCTGAGCAGCAAGCCTGTGTAATCAGATTTACACTGTGTGCTCAACAATGCACATAGAGGGCTAATGGCTGCTGCCTCCTCACAATTGCCTGTGCACCTGTGTATTTTCCTGCCATGTTTGAGGCACCATCGTAACTCTGCCCACGTAAGCCAGACATGGGCAAATTGAGCCTCAACAACACATCAGTTGCCACTTTCGCAATGCCCTCGCCTGTTGTCTCCGACACCCTGTATAGCCCAATAAACTCCTCGTGAGGGACAAGGTCATGGTCAACGTAACGCAGACAGACACTCTCCTGTTCAGCACCAGAGACATCTTGAGTACCATCAACAATTACTGAAAATGTACAATCGGAAGAGACTAATCTCAGCTGCAATGTATTGGCCATGATGTTCAGAATTTAATTTGTGCTTTGGGGCTGTGTACATTGTGGTACGCTCTGTTAACCACTTCAGTAAAATGGGATCATCCTCTTCTGCCCTAAGTTTCAAAAGCTGGTATAAATTCCCACTGTCATCCGTGTGGCCTCTAAAGGCTTGTCCCTGTCTTACTACATGCCGCACCGCACACAATTTCATCAAGCAATGCCTTGCGTCCTCCTGCTGTTTACCCCACGTGCTGGATAACTGGACACTGATTGGATTTAGCTGGTGTGCTGTCACAGTTACAAAAGTGGCGGTGGGTTTGGTAGTTTTGATGTGCTGTGAATTTTTCAATGGCTTTTCTCCAGTTCCTAAATCCTGCACTAATGAAGGCAGCATCTGCTCTTTGGCCAAAAGATGGCTGGCTTGAAAACCCTTGGCTACAGTGAAACACAAATTCCTTTTATTGACGGATTGTAATGTAGCCAGGGAAATCGCGAAACCATCTCTCTTGAAACGTCAACACTCTGTTGGCAAGAGTTTGCGGTTCTATAAATTGTGGGTTGGCTGATATGGTTTTGTGCCATCACTGAGGTAACTGGACAATGCTGTGCCACTGTCTCCTATACTGGTGCTGCTGGAACAAGGTTGACACCTGGTCCTGCCGTGGCTGTGACACTGTCCTCTGAAGTCTCTCTCCCTGGCTCTTTCCCTTTCACCACCTCACTGACTCAGTCTGTCTCCTAGAAAAAAATAAGGTGTTTGTCGTACTCCTAACTACCGGTACACAAAACTACACAATTAATCACAACAGCAATACCTTGCCTGAAACAAACTTAGTTCAGTCACAGTTTAAGTTGAGAGTGGGGGTATCCATGACATTTTCCAATGATGTCCCTTATCATAATTTTGCCAAACAAAGACTCAACAAACTTACCTGAGACTCCCTGTCTCTGCCAGTCTGTCCTGCATATCTGTCCCAACTCTGCTGTCTGTGTGCCATCTGTTGCCTGCTCTGCCTAATGACATCATTGTGAAACATTTCCATTAGCATTTCACTTCTTTCTTATGAACATTTTATCAACTAGTCTTTGAGATATTAGGCTACTAGGGTTCTTACATTGCGTTTTGGTGTACGGAAAAATACTCTGATGTCTGTCTTTTTTTCCTGCCATTTTTCTACCTGGCTGGCTGGCTGGCTAGCTAAGTTGGCTACACACACACACAAGGTGTAGTTATTTACAGTAGGAGATGGGCTTCTATCATCTTATGTTCTATCCTTCTATATGTGCTTCGATCTAAAAGGTAGCTAGCAAATGTGAAACGGATTGCAGTGACAAGAGTTGACAGCTGTATGAGTCACCATTTACACAACATATGCTGCAGCCTTTTGTAATTGTAATATAGTTTGTTTCATATTGGCTGGCTTCCAACAATAGCTGATTTTGCAAAGCTAGCGAGCACCAATTCCCTTTCTGTGGTGTTGCTATAATCTTTGCTACCTGGTTAATAAAGGTGAAATAAAATGTTATTAAAAAAGTTCCTAAGGACAATTAGCTTTTGCAACGAGACCATTTAAATATATTTAAGACACTGGTCGAAG
>NW_019942568.1:165106-242395 GCF_002910315.2 Salvelinus sp. IW2-2015 | reverse complement strand
TCATGTAACTATTTTAAGTTTGTTTGTTTATGCATTTCTGTGAATTAATTAGTTAGTAATAAATAAATGATTTAAGACAATTGATGTATGGATGACTCATAGTGAAGACTGGGTTCGTGCAGATCAGCGATTTACGACGTTTGGAATGGAGACTGACATAAGGTAGAGTAAATCAATCATTAATTAGAAGACCATTGATCAGATATGAAATATCTGAAAGGTTATATTGGGAAATGATAACTTTGTAATCTAATAACTTTCCCTGGTGCCCTCGAATTCATAGTTAATTAGTTACGTTATTACTAAAGTGATTGCGTAATCCCTAATTACAGGAATCTATGATAAAACTAAAAGTCTTCAATTTAACGATACCAAAGACACGACAGTACAGTAGTTAACTGAAGGGTTGTCACAACTTGTTCAAATGTTTAAATCATTATAATACTACTAATAATAATAGTTATAGCAGTGTTCCTTATCAGTCCAGTATGTATTCAGGTATTTGTACTTACTACCAGCAATACCAAGAAAGGCCAGTAGGTGGCAATGGTACTGTACACTGTATGGGTGCAGTTTTCGTAAATACAATGAACATGGTGTCCCTCTTGAGACTGTCCAGCCTGTATTTATGTACATTACAGACAACTATGCCATTCAGTCTCTCTTGGCCCATGCTAGCCCGTAGCCAAGTCTTTAACCTGCGGAGTGCYCTGAAACTCCTCTCAGCCTCACATGAAGACACTGGCACCACAAACAAAATTCTGATCAGTACCTCAACTTGGTCAAACAACCCCCGCACCTCCACTGGAAGCCTCCTGAGGACCTCTGCTGCCTCTCCACTGCTGCTACAGGGGTATTTGTTGTGAAAMAGAGGGATCTGCACTGAAAGAGAATCTATGTTCASCTCWGGGTACTGATCTAGAGACTCATCCAACWCCCCCGTGAGAAGCGCTCTTTCCAACTTTTGCAGGACGTTTACACTGTCCTGGTCAAAACGGTAGCCAAACTGAACCTCCACACCATCCAACACTTWAAAAAATTCTGCCCTGTAGTGATCCACTGCTTTGCCAGCAAATCGTCTTAAGTGCATCTCAATGGATTCAATGGATTCAATAGAGTCAATCAATGTTGTTGCTTTCTCATACAGTGCAAGGTAGCTTTCGTAATTTCTCGCYCCCCTAAGAGATGACCGCACACACTCGACTGCAGCCTGCATACCAGAGACAGTCTGAGTTTTCTTCTGCAGTGAAATGTTTAGACATTCAAGCTCTCCAAGAACAGCAGAGGCAAGTGTGAGGCCCAACAGTCTTGCCTTTGCCGAAGTGCTCAAATAAGCCACTGGCAGTTGAAGATGTCTTGGATGCAGTTTTTGCCATCTCCTCTAGGCTGCTTAGTACCCGCTCATACTGCCCTAGCACAGCTCTAATAGCAGTATTTCTGCACAGTCCACCTTGTTGGACATAGGMGTTTCAGGGTGGTCAGATTTGTATCTTTGGACGTAGCAATTGATTCAAACATGCTCTTAAACTTTCCTGACTGGCCATAGAGGACACCTAACTGATGGACCCAAGAAAGGGAATCCCGGATCAGTGGGAGGCTGAGCAGCCAGCCTGTGTAATCAGATTTACACRGTGTGCTCAACAATGCACATAGAGGGCTAATGGCTGCTGCCTCCTCACAATTGCCTGTGCACCTGTGTATTTTCCTGCCATGTTTGAGGCACCATCGTAACTCTGCCCACGTAAGCCAGACATGGGCAAATTGAGCCTCAACAACACATCAGTTGCCACTTTCGCAATGCCCTCGCCTGTTGTCTCCGACACCCTGTATAGCCCAATAAACTCCTCGTGAGGGACAAGGTCATGGTCAACGTAACGCAGACAGACACTCTCCTGTTCAGCACCAGAGACATCTTGAGTACCATCAACAATTACTGAAAARTGTACAATCGGAAGAGACCTAATCTCAGCTGCAATGTATTGGCCATGATGTTCAGAATTTAATTKTGTGCTTTGGGGCCTGTGTACATTGTGGTACGCTCTGTTAACCACTTCAGTAAAATGGGATCATCCTCTTCTGCCCTAAGTTTCAAAAGCTGGTATAAATTCCCACTGTCATCCGTGTGGCCTCTAAAGGCTTGTCCCTGTCTTACTACATGCCGCACCGCACCGCAACAATTTCATCAAGCAATGCCTTGCGTCCTCCTGCTGTTTACCCCACGTGCTGGATAACTGGACACTGATTGGATTTAGCTGGTGTGCTGTTACAGTTACAAAGTGGCGGTGGGTTTGGTAGTTTTGATGTGCTGTGAATTTTTCAATGGCTTTTCTCCAGTTCCTAAATCCTGCACTAATGAAGGCAGCATCTGCTCTTTGGCCAAAAGATGGCTGGCTTGAAAACCCTTGGCTACAGTGAAAACACAARATTCCTTTTATTGACGGATTGTAATGTAGCCAGGGGAAATCGCGAAACCATCTCTCTTGAAACGTCAACACTCTGTTGGCAAGAGTTTGCGGTTCTATAAATTGTGGGTSTGYCTGATATGGTTTTGTGCCATCACTGAGGTAACTGGACAATGCTGTGCCACTGTCTCCTATACTGGTGCTGCTGGRAACAAGGTTGACACCTGGTCCTGCCGTGGCTGTGACACTGTCCTCTGAAGTCTCTCTCCCTGGCTCTTTCCCTTTCACCACCCTCACTGACTCAGTCTGTCTCCTAGAAAAMAAATAAGGTGTTTGTCGTACTCCTAACTACCGGTACACAAAACTACACAATTAATCACAACAGCAATACCYTTGCCTGAAACAAATCTTAGTTCAGTCACCAGTTTAAGTTGAGAGTGGGGGTATCCATGACATTTTCCAATGATGTCCCTATCATAATTTTGCCAAACAAAGACTCAACAAACTTACCTGAGACTCCCTGTCTCTGCCAGTCTGTCCCTGCATATCTGTCCCCAACTCTGCTGTCTGTGTGCCATCTGTTGCCTGCTCTGCCTAATGACATCATTGTGAAACATTTCCATTAGCATTTCACTTCTTTCTTATGAACATTTTATCAACTAGTCTTTGAGATATTAGGCTACTAGGGTTCTTACATTGCGTTTTGGTGTACTGAAAAATACTCTGATGTCTGTCTTTTTTTCATTCCATTTTTCTACCTGGCTGGCTGGCTGGCTAGCTGGCTGGCTGGCTAGCTAGTTGGCTACACACACACACAAGTGTGTAGGTTATTTACAGTAGGAGATGGGCTTCTATCATCTTATGTTCTATCCTTCTATATGGGCTTCGATCTAAAAGGTAGCTAGCAAATGTGAAACGGATTGCAGTGACAAGAGTTGACAGCTGTATGAGTTCACCATTTACACAACATATGCTGCAGCCTTTTGTAATTGTAATATAGTTTGTTTCATATTGGCTGGCTTCCAACAATAGCTGAATWTGCAAAGCTAGCGAGCACCAATTCCCTTTCTGTGGTGTTTGCTATAATCTTTGCTACCTGGTTAAATAAAGGTGAAATAAAATGTTATTAAAAAAGTTCCCTAGAGACAATTTAGCTTTTGCAACGAGACCATTAAATATATTTAAGACAATGGTAGAAGAGAGTGTAGTTCTGTTCAGTTTGCGACTTCAGTTTATCGCTAACCTTATCACAGGGACTTTGAAGCACTACAGCTGCATGCTGATCTTGGAATAAACTGACGATAGCAAAGATTCCATCTTTGACGACGCCACATAAATGGAATAGGTATTAGCTAGCTTGATAGTTAATGTTTGCTTTAGTTCGCGGGCTAGCTCTGCAAATGCAGCTGTGTGTGTGTGAACCCTGCCAACATAAATAAAACATTGCTATGGCGCGATTGACTGGATTAACCTCACGTCAGTTACGTGCATTGAGTGCCTTTCAGACAGTAGATACGAACCCTCTGTTACCTTGCCAGCTAAGGAACTGGCAGTGGATCAAACCATTGTGAGGCAAAGGGCGGGGTTTCGCAATCTTTTTAAACTTAAAAACACGCTATTAAGTGTCTATAATCAGCACAAGTGCTTTCATTGCGTATTATTAATATTATTGAAATTACATAGTTATGTTTACAGTGATATATTGGAGGGGACAAATCAAATTTTTCCCAGGATGGGGGGGATCGTGTCCCCCCCCGTCCCCCCTGGGATTTCCGCCTATGAGTAAATCTGAAGTAGGGCTGGCCGATATATCGAATTCACTGGATTCATTTGAGTATACGTTTTAGCGCAAAATTCCAAATGCCTGTATCGCAAGTATGTAACGATATGCCCTGAGAGTCGAGAAGCAAGTTCATATGGGAGTGAGTGTTTTAATAAATAAACATAACTTAATACAAAAAATGAAAGAATAACAATGCACAGACATGGAACTGAAACAGAAACAACGCCTGGGGAAGGAACCAAAGGGAGTGACATAAATAGGGAAGAGTAATCAGGGAGGTGAGTGCTGACGTGCAGGTGCGCGTAACGAGGGTGACAGGTGTGCGCCATCACGAGCAGCCTGGTGAACTAGAGGCCGGAGAGGGAGTACAAGTGACAAAGTATCACTTTTTTTTAACGTATTTTTATTTATGAGTTTATTTCCACTTGTTCTCATGTTGTCTTTTTGGTCTCATCTCCATTCCATTCTGTGCCGTGTGCTTCTTCCCATTTATTCACACACACCAAGCCCCTCCCCCTGCCAATCACAACAACAAAGATGAGAGATCTCTAACTCACTATTTGCATTTGAGGTTTGGTCCAACAGAATCAATCATATGGACATCGAAAGACATTGAGACATTATTGTACTGTAATAGGAGTAGTGAACATTTCTAACCATACCCTTATTATGTCACAACTCCTTAAATTGGGTGCAGAGCAGACACTACTAAAACAGGACTTCTGAATATTTGATTCTGGAAAATGAATGCTCAGTTTGTCGCATTGCGGTACAAAAAACTGAATTGGCAACTCGTTCTCATTCTGAGAAATAAGGTAGGTCAAGTGATTTCAACATCTGAAATAAGTGGACAGATGAGCATGCTGTTCAAACAGTTGGAGACGGACAGAAGCTAGAAAATGGATCCAGTTAGCTAGCAAATAGATCCAGTTAGCTAGCAAATAGATCCAGTTAGCTAGCAAATAGATCCAGTTAGCTAGCAAATAGATCCAGTTAGCTAGCAAATAGATCCAGTTAGCTAGCAAATAGATCCAGTTAGCTAGCAAATAGATCCAGGTTGGCTAAAATTTAAATATAAAGATTAGCTTGTGCTTGAGAGATTTGTTTATGAGACCTGCTAAAATAAGTTAATCATTATTAGTGAATGTGCACTATGCATACATGGTTCTGGTTGAATTTATAACAAAAAGGGCCTTTAGATGTACAACAAAGCTTAGTTAGAGAAAACATTATTTTAAAATCAAGATACGGTGTATTCGGAAACAATTAAGACCCCTTGAGAATTTACYCCCGAGCTCTTCTCCAGGTATGTCGACAGCGGCGTACAAARATCTGGGCCGAGAGTACACTGACCTCCTGCTCTTGTTCCTGGAAGAGTGGAGGTTGATACCCCAAAGCACTCAAAAGGACATGTTCCGGGCATACTCCACCCAGACCAGTTGTCGGCTCCAGGTAGTGGGGTTGGTTGAGACCAGGTATCTCAGAGGGGTTTCTAGGTCTTGGATGGCTCGCTCCAACTGGCCGTTGGATTGGGGATGAAATCTGGAGGACAGGCTGGCCGACGACCCAGTAAGGGTGCAGAACGCCTTCTAGAACTGAGATGAGAACTGAGGACCCCGGTCAGAGACCATGTCCACCAGGAGTCCATGGATGCGGAAGACGTGCTGCACCATAAGCTGGGCCATCTCCTTGGCAGAGAGTAGTTTTGGGAGAGGGATGAAATGGGCGGCCTTGGAGAACCGGTTGACTACCGTCAGAATGACAGTGTTGCCATCAGATGGAGGGAGCCCAGTGACAAAGTCCAGAGAGATAGGGGACCAGGGACAGGTAGTGGCTGAAGAAGGCCAGAAAGAGCTTGCCGTGGAGTCATGTTCTGAGCACACCCTGTGCACACGGTGACGAAGGCAGAGACGTCAGGAACCATTGTGGGCCACCAGAAATGTTGTCGGGTGAAGGCTAGGGTACGYCAGGAACCTGGATGACAGGTCAGCCTTGAGGAATGAGCCCATTCCAGGACCCAGGACCGGACTGAGTTAGGAACAAWTAACCGGTTAGCCAGGCCCCTTTCAGGTTAAGGCTGGGAARGTTGGGCCTTGCGAACCAAGGGTTCAATACCCCAATCCATTGAAGCAGCAAGGCATGAGGTAGGGAGAATGGTTTTGGAGACCGAGGGTGTGGCAGAGGAACTGTATATGCGGGAGAGGGCATCCGGCTTCACATTTTTGGATCCTGTGCTGTAGGAAATGGTGAACAATAAAGCCCACCGGGCCTGCCTGGAGTTAAGGCGCTTGGCTGTACGGAGATATTCCACCTTTTTATGGTCGGTCCAGACCGCYAAGGGCTGTTCTGCTCCTTCCASRCAATGCCTCCACTCCTCCAGCGCCAACTTGACAGCCAGGAATTCTGTTGCCAACGTCATAGTTCCTCTCTGCGGGACTGAGACGATGAGACAGGAAGGCACAAGGATGGAGCTTCTAGTCCTGTGTAGATCACTGGGACAGGATGGCTGCCACTCCAACATCAGAAGCATCAACCTCTACCACAAATTGACAAGATGGATCTGGATGGACGAGGATGGGTGCTGTGGTGAACCGAAGTTTCAGGTCCACAAAGGCTTTGTCAACCGCTGGAGACAATGTGAACGGTACTTTGGGAGAGGTGAGTGCCGAGTGGTGGGCCGCCAGAGTGCTGTAACCCCAAATGAAACGGAAAACGTTGCAACTGCACCCTGGCTGTAGGTTMAGGCCACTCCACCACGCTTTAACTTTTTCCTGATCCATTTGGACGTTCCATCAGCGATGACGTATCCCAGAAAGGAGATTGTTGAGTGGTGAAACTCACATTTCTCGGGCTTCACAAACAATTGGTTCTCCAGGAGACGCTGAAGGACTTGTCTGACATGAAGAACGTGTTCTTGGGCAGACCGGGAAAAAAACAGAATGTCGTCAAGGTAAATGAACACAAAATGGTTTAGCATGTCCCGGAGCACATCGTTTACCAGAGCCTGAAAAACAGCAGGGGTGTTGGTGAGTCCAAACGGCATGACCTTATACTCATAATGTCCATTTGCTGTATTAAAGGCTGTCTTCCACTCATCTCCTTTGCGTATTTCAGCCACACCCATTGCCTACAGGTGTATACAATTGAACACACAGCCATGCAATCTCCATAGACAAACATTGGCAGTAGAATGGCAAGTACTGAAGAACTCAGTGACTTTCAACATGGCACCGTCATAGGATGCCACCTTTCCAGCAAGTCAGTTCGTACAATTTCTGCCCTGCTAGAGCTACCCCTTGTCAACTGTAAATGCTGATTGTGAAACGGAAATGTCRAGGGTCAACAATGGCTCAGCTACGAAGTGGTAGGCCACACAAGCTCACAGAATGAGACTACCGAATGCTGAAAGGCATAGCGCGTAAAAATCGTCTGTCCTCAGTTGTAACACTCACTACCGAGTTTTACAACCAAACTGCCTCTGGAAGCAATGTCAGCACAATAATTGTTCTTCGAGAGCTTCATAAAATGGGTTTCCATGGTAGAGCAGCTACACACAACCCTAAGATCACCATGTGCAATGCCAAGTGTTGGCTGGAATGGCTCGCCGCCATTGTATTCTGGAGCGTTGGAAACGCGTTTTCTGGAGTGATCATGCTTCACAATCTGGCAGTCACAATAGTCAAATCTGGGATTGGTGGATGCCAGGAGAAAGCTACCTGCCCCAATGCATAGTGCCAACTGTAAAGTTTGGTGGAGGATGAATAATGGTCTGGGGCAGTTTTTCTTTGTTTGAGCTAAGCCCCTTAGTTCCAGTGAAGGGAAATCAACGCAACAGAATGCAATGACATTCTAGACGATTCTGTACTTACAACTTTGAGGCAACAGTTTTGGGAAGGCTCTTTTATACATGAAGGGCACATTTCGGCATTTGCTGTATGATTATTGAGAAACTCCATATTGAAAATGTACGGTCCCTTACTAGACGTCCGCGAATGTTTGTAAAATTCGCCGACGGTGGCGGGCCGTGCACCGGGCGAGATCTTCCGGGAAGACATCGAACGAAGTCCCTCGGACATTCGGTTTCCGTTTTTCAAAATGTTCACATTTTTGTCATTTTTCCGCTGTCCCGGTAAATTCCAGCAGATGGCGAATGGAATCTTAATGCAAATGTACAAAACTTCACCAATCACGACATGGCRGTTTCTCCTAAATGGAAAAGTCTTCGAAGACGAAACTTGGTGAGCATAGGTTTGGCATAATGGGCAGTTAGCCCCGAACAAGATGGCATCGAGGCCTCAACGCTTTTTGAGTTAAGGCCATTTTTCTGGGATTAAAGGTCAAAAACGAAAATAGAGCGCTAATTTGACCGCTTCACGTCAAAGTACATGAACCTATGGTGTCAGGAAAAAAGAACCAGACATTTATCTATCGTAATCTAAGAGAAATCGTACAATGTACAATTGGTGATGCTCAAAGAAATGTGTTTTTTTTCTCCKAAAAAATTACAGATCCAGTTGCGGCATGTTCAGACGAATCTGTTAAGGTGGGTTTCGGAACTRTACGTGATTTCTGTGATTTTCGGTGATTTTCGGAAATAACACTCAATCATTCAACCCTCTGTAAATAAGTCAGTTCTTAACGTAAATACTTAAAACTCAAAATTGTGTAAGAACCTACCCCAAGGAGGATATGTCTTCACTTTCAGCTTCCTGTGCCAACCGGAAGTGCCTTAAAATGGTTTCATAGGGGCTGTTTCGAAGGGTTAAAAAGGTCAGATCTTTTCAAAACTTCATATGTGTGATTAGGCAACCCTCATGAACTGTAAATCAGTCCTTTCTCCCAACAGATGTCAACATTTTTAAAATGGTTTTTAATGCCTTTAGGGGGGTGCAAGGGGTCCACGGTTGGGTAGGGAGCACCCCCCACCCGTGCCCATCCAATAGGGTGCCTCTGGTCATTTGGACGTAAAAAAAATGGGTATAGACAAAGAAGAGCTCTCTAGTAGATTCCAAAACATTCAAGGGAGATTTTTTCATAAGTGAGGTTACAAGTTTATCAACTTTCAAAGCAGAATTATTTTCCCATTGTTCCTCAACTGTAATGTATGACATACCATTTTCTAGCTCTGAGTCTCCACTTTTATCCAATGTAAAAAACACAATTTCAAATTTTGCTACTTTAGACCGAATCGGGCCGGTTTGTCATATATGGTTGAAATTTCATCATCAAAACAATGTATTTTCCACTGAAATTCCACGTCACAATACGTCAAAATTTAAACAATGTTGATTCAACCAGTTGAAGAGTGGACGTCTTCTCTCTGAGTTATCGGTGATAACGGAACTCTGTATTCATGCTGCAGTGTTCTCTCCTCACCATCACTCAGAAGGAACAGATGACGCAGGGCAGGGCAGGGTAGGGCAGGGCAGGGCAGAACACACACACACACACACACACACACACACACACTAACACTAACACTGTCTGATTAAGCTACACTCTACTGCTGTTACTGTGATCACATCACTGAACCTGCTACTGCCCAGAGTAGAGAAGGCCGCTGTTGTTATTGCTGGGAAAAGTCAAGTACCGTACACTCACTCACTAACAGGTAATAACTAGGAGAGGGGGAGGAGGGAGGGAGGGTAAGGATGGTGGAAAGGGGCACATAGGGGAGTGAAGGAGGGAGAGACAGAGGGTGGGGGAGAAATGGAGGAAGAAAGAGGGGGACATAGAAAAGGCAGCAGCCTGGTGTGAGTGGGCGGAAGAGAATCCTCGGAGAGTAGATAAACATGTGAACACTTAATGCTGGGTCCTCTCTCTCTCTCTCTGTGTGTGTGTGTGTGTGTGTATCAATTCCCGTCTATCCTGTTGACTGTGTGGGAAGTTAATGGGACCAGCTGCTTTTCCTCTGTATCTGCCAGCTAAGGATTGGTTGGAGCCTGCAATGGCAAACTGTATTACTGGTCCTCAAGTAAATAAATAGGAAAAACATCAACTATTTATTGAGGATTAACCAGCTGGCTGACTCAATTGAGGTTAGAGAACTGTTGATAGCTAAATGTGTGTGCTTCATTAACCTGTAAATGTATCCCAGAGAATGTCAGCACAGTGGTATTAAAACCTCAACGGGATCGGTGTCCCCCCCCACAGGACGGTTGAGCTATCGTAGGCTAATGTGATTAGCATGAGGTTGTAAGTAAGAAGGCATTTCGCAGGACATAGACATATCTAATATGGGCAGAAAGCTTAAATTCTGGTTAATCTAACTACACAGTCCAATTTACAGTAGCTATTACAGTGAAAGAATAAGCTATTCTTGAACCCTTTGTAATTACCAAGCTATTGGTCATAAAACTGTAGACAATCTAGACACTGAGTGGACCTGAGTCATGTTGTGGGGGACGATTGTGTGTGTGTGTTATGGGGGTAAGATGGCACAGGGAGAGTGTGACATTGGTGTGGTAAACCTCTCCAACCCCCCATCCCATTAACCTTATATTGCAGTAGGCTTAATCAGGGTGATTATTTGTAGTCTTAAACAAATCTACTTTGAAACAATGTACCATGTACCATGTACCATGTAAATGTATTACATTTTGCGTTTGCATCCCAATGTTACACCTTATATACATCACAGAAGACTGAAATATAACAAAACTATTTGACATAGAAACACAGAATTTTAATCAGTTAAAAAAATATATATATTTATTAATGATTAAATTATTACAAATATTTATGACATGAGAGGCTACCCATGGGGCCGAAGAAGGTGCTTTTGGTCAAAGGGTTTTAAAAAGCATTCTTGAAGCAGCATTTAGTTTCTCTCACTCCTGAAGCTGTTTGATGTTGTTCTGGTGCACCACTACTCATTTCCAAACTCCCTTCCCTGTTGTCCAGCCCCTCGACCCCCCACACCCAACATTGAATTGTAAGTATTGTGTGAGTTTACTTTAGAGGGTTCATATCACACAAAATGTGAGTGGTTTAGCTGGGAACAGTATGATCAAGCAAGACAACRATTATCATGAGAGGCTAGTGACTAGTGCTTAAGGGACAACTTCACCAGCTAGGAAGTAGAGCAAACAGGTGCAAGCTGACCTGGCTGAGGCAGGCAGTGTACTATATTACTGTGAGAAGTGGGACAGAAGATTCTTTGCAGAATCTAAAAGGGGAAACCCTATTTCTGAACCTTGACTCTCATACAGTAGGCCTACTGAGTGATCAGTCATTCATGAGATGCATTGCACAAAGTCAGATACAGAAAACAGAGGAAACATTGTTCWGTTGGATGCATAACATCCATATACAGTGCATTCAGAAAGTGTTTAGACCAGTTGACTTTTTCCACATTTTCTTACTATACAGTCTTATTCTAAAATTGAATAAWTAAAATGTTCCTCGTCAATCTACACATAATACCCCATAATGACAAAGTCGCTGCCAAAGGTGCTTCAACAAAGTATTTAGTAAAGGGTCTGAATAGTTAAGTGAAGGGTCTGAATAGTTATGTAAATGTGATATTTCAGTTTAAATTTGCACTCATTTATAGAAACCTGTTTTTGCTCACTCATTACGCGGTGTGTGTAGATTYATGAGGGAAACAAACAATTTAATCCATTTTAGAATAAGGCTMTAACGTATGCACTGTATTGAGTGACAGAGTGGATTCCAGTGGAAMACTCATTTCAAATTCTCTGGCTGAAGATGCAACAGCAATTACAGAACTTGGCTATCATTTTATATGGCATTTTATAGGGATGCCAGGAATGTTTTGATCTTTGTTGGAGGAAGTGAAATGTTTGTTTTTCTCTGTCTGTCTGTCTCTGCACGGTCTCAGTGATGTAGAATTGGGTGAACTCGCTGTGTTCTGCTAGTTCCATTAGAGAGACCACTCTACCCCCAACCCATCATATAACATTTCAACTATAGGCTTTACTACTTGTCTTTATACTGGGGTTTGCCTTTCAACTGAGCTTTATTGAAGTCTTCATAATGGGTTTTGCCAATTGACTTTCAATGTAATTTCCTTGTCACAATAGGCCTTCCTTTATGGCTTTCATTAGCACTTTGGGTGGTATTAGTTTTGTCAACTACAGTGTTGTACAGTGTTCCCGCTCAGCCCAGTCAAAACTGTTCGCTGCTCTGGCACCCCGATGGTGGAACAAACTCCCTCACGACGCCAGGTCAGCGGAGTCAATCACCACCTTCCGGAGACACCTGAAACCCCACCTCTTTAAGGAATACCTAGGATAGGATAAAGTAATCCCTCTAACCACCCCCCCCCCCCTTAAAAGAGTTAGGTGCACTATTGTAAAGTGGTTGTTCCACTGGATATCATAAGGTGAATGCACCAATTTGTAAGTCGCTCTGGATAAGAGCGTCTGCTAAATGACTTAAATGTAAATGTAAATGTACAGTACACTCCAGTGTTGAGTTGTTTTTCTGTGACATCAACATACTACTAGTCTGTATAATGAGGGTTGCCTTTCAATGCAATGTCCTTA
This sequence comes from Salvelinus sp. IW2-2015, assembly GCF_002910315.2. Classification (NCBI taxonomy): domain Eukaryota; kingdom Metazoa; phylum Chordata; class Actinopteri; order Salmoniformes; family Salmonidae; genus Salvelinus; species Salvelinus sp. IW2-2015. The sequence continues at coordinate 229,700 of NW_019942568.1, read as the reverse complement.
TTATAATAGGTCTTCAAATAGGATTTCAACATTGAGTGCTAAAATTGTCGACATTGTCGACATCAGTGTTGTACAGTACACTCCAGTCCTATTGCTTTGCTGTGACAACAACACGACACTGCCTATGTGCAGATGGTTGAACAGCTTGCTGCGACTCAGACTTTCCCCTCTCCGACCCTTGTTCCTTGTGGGGGCGTATATACTTAAGCAATAAGGCCTGAGGAGGAGTGGTAAATGGCCAATACACCATGACTAAGGGCGCAGGGTGTGGCAGGTACAGTGGCAAGAAAAYGTATGTGAACCCTTTGTAATTACCTGGATTTCTGCATAAATTGGTGATCAAATTTGATCTGATCTTCATCTAAGTTACAACAATAGACAAACATAGTGTGCTTAAACTAATAACACACAAATTATTGTATTTCTATTGTCTATATTGAATACATAATTTAAACATTCACAGTGTATGTTGGAAAAGTTTGTGAACCCCTAGGCTAATGACTTCTCCAAAAGCTAATTTTAGTCAGGAGTCAGCTAACCTGGAGTCCAATCAATGAGACYAGATTGGAGATGTTGGTTAAAGCTGCCTTGCCCTATAAAAAACACTCACAAAATGTAAGTTTMCTATTCACAAAAAGCATTGCCTGTGAACCATGCCTCGAACAAAAGAGATCGCAGAAGACCTAAGATTTTCTATTTTTTTTATTTCACCTTTATTTAACCAGAAAGCTAGTTGAGAACAAGTTCTCATTTACAACTGCGACCTGGCCAAGATAAAGCAAAGCAGTGTGACACAAACAACAACACAGAGTTACACATGGGATAAACAAGTGTACAGTCAATAACACAATAGAAAAAAAGAAAGTCTATATACAGTGTGTGCAAAAGGCGTGAGGATGTAAGGCAATAAATAGGCCATAGTAGCAAAGTAATTACAATTTAGCAAATTAACACTGGAGTGATAGATGATAGATAGATGAGCAGATGATGATGTGCAAATATAAATACTGGTGTGCAAAAGAGCAGAAAGGTAAATAAAAACAATATGGGAATGAGGTAGGTAGATTGGGTGGCGCTATTTACAGATGGGCTATGACAGCTGCAGTGATCGGTAGCTGCTCAGATAGCTGATGCTTAAAGTTATGAAGGAAATATAAGTCTCCAGCTTCAGTGATTTTTGCAATTCTGTCCAGTCATTGGCAGCAGAGAACTGGAAGGAAAGGCGGCCAAATTAGGTGTTGGCTTTGGGGATGCCAGTGAGATATACAGTGGGGCAAAAAAGTATTTAGTCAGCCACCAATTGTGCAAGTCTCCCACTTAAAAGAATGAGAGAAGCATGTAATTTCATCATAGGTACACTTCAACTATGACAGACAAAATGAGAAAAAAAAATCCAGAAAATCACATTGTAGGATTTCTAATGAATTTATTTGCAATTATGGTGAAAATAAGTATTTGGTCAATAACAAAAGTTTATCTCAATACTTTGTTATATACCCTTTGTTGGCAATGACAGAGGTCAAACGTTTTCTGTAAGTCTTCACAAGGTTTTCACACACTGTTGCTGGTATTTTGTCCCATTCCTCCATGCAGATCTCCTCTAGAGCAGTGATGTTTTGGGGCTGTTGCTGGACAACACGGACTTTCAACTCCCTCCAAAGATTTTCTATGGGGTTGAGATCTGGAGACTGGCTAGGCCACTCCAGGACCTTGACCTTGAAACTACAGAAAACGTTTGGTTGAGGTTATTGCTGACAAAAGAAAGTGTCAACCAGTTATTAAATCCAAGGGTTCACATACTTTTCCACCCTGCACTATGAATGTTTACACGGTGTGTTCAATAAAGACATTACAATGTATAATGTTTGTGTGTTATTAGTTTATTAAACCTCTACTTAATCACCCTCCGGATCCGGGATCATCCTCATCAGAAACGTTGACTAGCATAGCCTAGCCTAGCGCCACAGGGATATTCATATAATATAATTTCATGAAATCACAAGTCCAATACAGGAAATGAAAGATAAACATCTGTGTGAATCCAGCCAACATGTCCGATTTTTTAAATGTTTTACAGCGAAAACACAATATATATTTATGTTAGCTCACCACAATAGCCAAACACACAACGCCATGTTTCCACCGCAAACATAGCTTTCACAAACCCACAAATAGAGATAAAATTAATCACTAACCTTTGAACAACTTCATCAGATGACAGTCTTATAACACATGTCATACAATACATGTATGTTTTGTTCGAAAATGTGCATATTTATAGCTACAAATCCTGGTTTTACATTGGTGCCATGATCATAAATGGCACCAAAACAGCCAGAATAATTACAGAGAGCAACGTGAAATCCAAAATACTCATCATAAAACATTTATGAAAAATACATGTTGTACAGCAAATGAAAGATAAACATCTTGTGAATCGAGCCAATATTTCCATTTTTTAAGTGTTTTACAGCGAAAACACAATATAATTTTATGTTAGCTTACCACAAAAGCCAAACACACAACGCCATTTTTTCACCGCAAACATAGCTTTCACAAAACCCACAAATAGAGATAAAATTAATCACTAACCTTTGAACAACTTCATCAGATGACAGTCTTATAACATCATGTATACAATACATTTATGTTTTGTTCGAAAATGTGCATATTTATAGCTACAAATCTGGGTTTTACAACGCAGCCATCGTCACAAATAACACCAAATTGTCCGGAGAAATTTTACACAGCGACGTAATCTAACCAAAAAACTCATCATAAACTTTGCTGAAAATACTGTTGTACAGCAAATGAAAGATACACTTGTTCTTAATGAAACCGCTGTGTTATATTAAAAAAAATAACTTTAGTACAAGCACAGCATGCAATAATCTGAGACAGCGCCCAGCGCATTCTCCGCCATGTTGGAGCCAACATATTCCACAAAAATACGAAATAACATCATAAATATTCTCTTACCTTTGATGATCTTCCATCAGAATGCAGTGCAAGGAGTCCTAGTTCCACAATAAATTGTTTTTGTTTTAGAATGTCCATTTCTTCTGTCGAATTAGCAACTTTGGCTAGCATGGTGGAGCGCACATGTCCATGAACTCTTGGCGCATGGAACGAAAAATTCCAAAAGTCATAATAAACGTTGAATAAACTGGTCAAACTCAGTTGAAAATCCATCTTTATGGTGTTTTTCTCATATGTATCCAATAACGTCCAAATGGGGGGGTAACTCGTCGTGTCTACCTAACGCATTGCAGAAAAAATATGGTGCTCTCTGGTGCGCAGCAAAATACGCCAATATGGCGGACCTGTCACTTCAAAAGTCTCATTCGGTCTCACATCAAGCTAGACACCCCATTCAACATTCTACTGCCTGTTGACATCTAGTGGAAGACGTATGAAGTGCATACAGATCCATAAATAAGGCAATTGAATAGGCAAGGCCTTACACAGACACCCATTTTCAGAATTTTCACTTCCTGTTGGACGTTTGCTGCCAAATTAGTTCTGTTTTACTCACAGATATAATTCAAACAGTTTTAGAAACTTCATGTTTTCTATCCAATATAATAATAAATACATATCGTATGATCTAGAACAGAGTACGAGCCGTTTAATTTGGGCACGATTTTTTCCCAAAGTGAAAACAGCGCCCCCTAAAACCCGGATCCGGAGCACCCCCACCACCCCCCACTGAGTAGCATAGCTAGCATAGCGTCACAAGTAGATAGTAGCATCTAAATATCATTAATCACAAGTCCAAGACACCAGATGAAAGATACAGATCTTGTGAATAAAGCCACCATTTCAGATTTTTAAAATGTTTTACAGGGAAGACAAAATATGTAAATCTATTAGCTAAACACGTTAGCAAAATACACAATTTCTTTGTCCACCATTTTTTTCTCACCAGTAGCTATCACCAATTCGGCTAAACTAAGATATTGATAGCCAATAACCTATAAAAAACCTCATCAGATGACAGTCTGATAACATATTTATGGTATAGGATAGGTTTGTTAGAAAAAAGTGCATATTTCAGGTAGAAATCACAGGTTTACAATTGCACCGACCATCACCACAACGACCAGAATTACTATAGAGAGCAACGTGTATGACCAATTTACTCTTAATAAAACATTTCATAAGAATAGACAAAGCATAGCAATGGAAAGACCCAGATCTTGTGATTCCAGACAATATTTCAGATTTTCTAAGCGTTTTACAGCGAAAACACAATAAATCGATAAGTTAGCATACCACATGTGAAAACGTTACCAGAGCATCGATTCAAGCCAAAGAGAGCTATAACGTAATAATCGCCAAAATATATTAATTTTTTCACTAACCTTCTCAGAATTCTTCCGTGACACTCCTGTAACATCATTTTACAACATACATATACAGTTTGTTCGAAAATGTGCATATTTAGCCATACAAAACCGTGGTTACACAATGAAAATACTAGGAAATCAAGCCTCAAAATGTCGGACGTCATCTTTCAGAGTGATCTAGTTTAATTGAAAGCTAATCATATACTTGACTAAAAAATACAGGGTTGACAGGAATCGAAAGACAAATTAGTTCTTAATGCAATCGCTGATTTACATTTCTAAAATTATCCTTACTTTCTTATACAGCGTTCGCCAAGTGAAGCGATAACAAACAAAATGGCGGATTATGCGTTTAAAATATTTAGACAGAACAACGATTTATCATATTAAATATTCCTTACTATGAGGTGATTTTCCATCAGATTCTTGGGCAATGTATCCTTTCTTGGTCTAATCTTCTTTTGGTCGATAGAGTCCTCTGTCCTTCGAAATATCCACTAACGATCGAACGGGACCCCGAAACGTGCCCAAACATTCAGAGTGCACGACAAAGAAATTCCTCAAAATCGCACTAAACGGATATAAATTGCTATAAAACCGTTCAAATTAACTACATTATGATGTTTTTAACAACTATAACGACTAAAAACATGACCGGATAAATATCACTGTGTAAACAACCATTTGGAAGGAGGCAGGTCTGATGTCCATTTTGCGCAAGACGCATGCAGGAAGAGAGCGGTACTTCAACGTTTTCGTGTTTTATAGTGGCTCTGATTGCGCAATCGAATCCATTCAAAGCGTGATGACGTACTGACACCCAGAGGAAGACGTAGGCAGTGTCGGTTTCTCCATAGCATCTACTGGCACCTTAAAACCGATCCAGATCAGGGGTAAAAATTTCTGAAATCTGACTCCCTGTCAGGAAAAGTGCTGTAGAAGTAGTTCTGTACCACTCAGAGACAAAATTCCAACGGCTATAGAAACTAGAAAGTGTTTTCTATCCAATAAAACAATAATATGCATATTGTACGATCAAAATTGAGCACGAGGCAGTTTAATTTGGAGACCAAAAAATGCTAATGCGGAACAGCACCCCCTATAGTTGCAAGAAGTTAACAAGAGGTTTAAGAGACTTGTGTTGTCTATTGTTTGACACTAGATGAAAATCAGATCAAATTTTATTACCAATTTATGCAGAAATCCATGTGTTTCCAAAGGGTTCACATACTTTTACTTGCCACTGTAGATGAAAACATTTACCAGCCACTGTGGCAGGTAGAAGAAAAAATCTGCCAGCCACTCAGATTTCTTACCAGGAAAAACGGTGCACAATTGGCCCAGTGTCGTTCAGGTTAGACTTTTTTCCACTGTAGGCAGTCATTGTAAATAAGAATTTGATCTTAACTTACTTGCCTAGTTAAATAAAGGTTAAATAAAAATATCCTTGAGCTGTTTCTACAACTTGATTGGAGTCCACCTGTGGTAAATTCAATTGATTGGACATGAATTGGAAAGGCACACACCTGTCTATATAAGGTCCCACAGTTGACAGTGCATGTCAGAGCAAAAACCAAGCCATGAGGTRGAAGGAATTGTCCGTAAAGCACCGAGAAAGGATTGTGTCGAGGCACAGATCTGGTGAAGGGTACCAAAAAATGTCAGCAGCATTGAAGGTCCAAGAACACAGTGGCCACCATRATGCTTAAATGGAAGAAGTTTGGTACCACCAAGTTTGGTACCGCCTGTCCAAACTGAGCAATCGGGGGAGAAGGGACTTGGTCAGAGGAGGTGACCAAGAACCCGATGGTCACTCTGACAGAGCTGATGGGAGATGGGAGAACCTCTCAGAAGGACAACCATCTCTGCAGCACTCCACCAATCAGGCCTTTTATGTTAGAGTTAGCCAGACGGAAGCCACTCCTCAGTAAAAGGCACGACAGAGTTTGCCAAAAAAGCCCCTCAAGGACTCTCAGACCATTAGAAACAATATTCTCTGTTCTGATGAAACCAAGATTGAACTCTTTAGACTGAATGCCAAGCGTCACACCTGGAGGACTTGGCACCATCCCTACGGTGAAGCATAGTGGTTGTACCATCATCCTGTTGGGATGTTTTTCAGAGGCAGGGACTGGGAGACTAGTCAGGATCGAGGGACAGATGAACGGAGCAATGTACAGAGAGATCCTTAATGAAAACCTGCTCCAGACTGCTCAGGACCTCAGACTGGGGCAAAGGTTCACCTTCCAACTTGACAATGACTCTAAGCACACAGCCAAGACAATGCAGGAGTGGCTTCGGGACTAGTCTCTGAGTGGCCCCGCCAGAGCCTGGACTTGAACATGATCAAACATCTCTAGAGAGACCTGAAAATAGCTGTGCAGTGACGCTCCCCATCCAACCTGACAGAGCTTGAGAGGATCTGCAGAGAAGAATGGGAGAAACTGCCCAAATACATGTGTGCCAAGCTTGTAGCGTCATACCCAAGACGACTCGAAGCTGTAATAGCTGCCAAAGGTGCTATTAACAAAGTACTGATTAAAGGGTCTGAATACTTATGTAAATGTCATATTTCTGTTTATATTTTCAATAAATGTGAAACATTTCTACATCTGTTTTTGCTATGTCATTCTGGGGTATTGTGTGTAGTTTGATGAGGGGGAAAAACAATTTACTCCATTTTAGAATAAGGCTGTAACGTAACAAAATGTGGAAAAAGTCAAGGGGTCTGAATACTTTCCGAATTAGCGATTTGCTCAATGCAATGTAATTGTTGTGACCTGAATCTTTTAACGAATGCACTTTATGTTCAAATAAATAATTTTGATACAATAGTAAAACGGATAAACAGTTCTATAACTGAACATCAAGAATCAACAATGTGCCTGCCCTGTCAAAAAATGCTGAATGATTTTGCTTATTTATTATTCTAGTTCAGGGCTGTAACGCTGATTTCTTTTTTTTAAGGAGTACATAAGTTGATATTTTGGAGTACACAACTAAATAGAGGAGCACAGTGAAATTATTTAAGTGTTTTAATGTTCTGGATACTGTCACGACATCCGCCGAAGTCYGTCCCTCTCCTTGTTCGGGCGGCGTTCGATGGTCGACGTCACCGGCTTTCTAGCCATCGCCGATCCATTTTTCATTTTCCATTTGTTATGTCTTTGTTTTCTACAAACCTGGTTTCTATTCCCCAATTACATGTTCATTATTTAACCRTCTGTTTCCCCCATGTTTGTGTGCATGTTTGTTTATAATGTTCAGGTCGTTACTTGTTGGCTGGWATTGTTTGCCGGGTTTGTTATTACGCCCGTTATTTACGAGTGACCGGTAATTTCACGCACCTTTAGTATTTGTTTTATACTGTTGCTGTTCGTGGAATAAATTATCTTGTACACTCATCTCTGCTCTCCTGCGCCTGATTCCATGCACCAGTTACCCACAGCCTGACAGATACAGCCCTTAGCCTTGGTAATATACCACAAACCCCAGATGTGCCTTATTGCCTATTAAAAACTGCTTATAAACATAATTAGAACAGTAAACAAGTAATTTMATGTCATACCCGTTGTAAATATTGTCTGATATACCACGGCTTTCAGCCAATCAGCATCCAGGACCCAAACTACTCAGTTTATTAGGTAGCCTAGACTACCACAAGCTTCCCATTCTCCATGGATTCCTCTCTACAWTTTACATGGCTTAGGTCACCAGTCATAGCACAAAAAAAACCTTGCGCTCTTCCGAAGGGTTTCATAGTTGGTGCGTTTCAGTTAGCTACTACTGTACTTAACAAAAATATAAATGCAACATGTAAAGTGTTTGTCTCATGTTCCATGAGCTGAAATAAAAGATCCCAGAAATGTTTCATACGCACTGTCACGTTCCTGACCTGTTTTCTGTTGTTTTTGTATGTCGGTCAGGGCGTGAGTGTATGTCGGTCAGGGCGTGAGTGTGGGTGGGCATTCTATGTTATGTGTTTCTATGTTGGTTAATGGGTGACCTGATATGGTTCTCAATTAGAGGCAGGTGGTTTTCATCTCCTCTGATTGAGAACCATATTAAGGTAGGTGGTTTCACATTGTTTGGTGTGGGTGGTTGTTTCCTGTGTCTGTGTCTGTATCTGTATGCACCACACGGGACTGTTTCGTGTTTTCGTTCGTTCGTTGTGGTCTGTTCCTGTTTCATGCGTTCTTCGGTTTTATGTAAGTTCTTATGTTCAGGTCAGTCTACGTCGTTTGTTGTTTTGTATCAATTCAAGAGTTTTTCGTCTTCGTCTGGTTTTGTTAAATAAATTACTATGTCCTATCACAATGCTGCGCCTTGGTCCAATCTCTCACCACAAGARGACCYTTACACGCACAAAAAGTTTATTTCTCTTAAATGGTGTGCATAAATATGTTTGCATCCCTGTTTCTCCTTTGCCAAGGTAATCAATCCACCTGACAGGTGTGGCACATCAAAAAGCTAATTAAACAGCATGATCATGTTGTTGAGATGCTGAGATGTCTCAAGTCCAACCGTCCTCACAACCACAGACTACGTGTAACAACGCCAGCCCAGAACCTCCACATCCGGCTTCTTCACCTGCGGGTTCGTCTGATACCAGCCACCCGAATAGCTGATAGAACTGAGGAGTATTTCTGTCTGTAATAAAGTACRTTTTCTTTGGAAAAACTAATTCTGACTGGCTGGGCCTATGCCCTCCCAGGCCTGGCTGCGCCTCTGCCTATTCATGTGAAATCCATAGATTAGGGCCTAATGAATTCATTTCAATTGATTGATTTTATAATATGAATTGTAACTCAGGAAAATAGTTGAAATTGTTGCTTGCTGTGTTTATATTGTTGTTCAGTATGTAATGTCTCCTCCAGGCTCCAGAGGCGGGGGTAGGGGGGGGCGTTGCTGTGGTCTTTTCCCAAGTGGTGGGAACCTCCCCACCACTTGGGAAAAGTTTGTGCTTTTCACTTTGAAAAAAATGCATTTGATTTAACATTGACAGTTGCTCCTCATTCATGGTTTTTCTGAGAGCTGAAGTAGGCCTATTAGGGATGTGCATCTTTCCCTTTCAAGATGATTCAACACGTATCTAGATACATGGGCTCTGATTTGATACAGACACAATACATTTTAGTTTGAAACGATTTGGTGCGATTCGGTTGATTAGAGAACGAATCAATGTACKMTACCTGTCAAAAGTTTGGACACACCTACTCATTCCAGGGTTTTTCAGATATTTTTACTATTTTCTACATTGTTGAATAATAGTGAAGACATCAGAACTATGAAATAACACATGGAATCATGTAGTAACCAAAAAAGTCTTAAAACAAATCAYAYTATGTTATATTTGAGATTCTTCAAAGTAGTCACCCTTTGCCTTGATGACAGCTTTGCACACTCTTGGCATTCTCTTAACCAGCTTCATGAGGTTGTCACCTGGAATGCYTTTCAATTAAAAGATGTGCCTTGTTATTAAAAGTTAATTTGTGGAATTTCTTTCCTTCCTAATGTTGTGACAAGATAAGGGGCGGTATACAGAAGATAGCCCTATTTGGTAAAAGACCAAGTCCATATTATGGCAAAAACAGCTCAAATAAGCAGAGAGAAATGACAGTTTATTATTACTTTAAGACATAAATGTCAGTCAATCTGGACAATTTTAAGAACTGAACATTTCTTCAAGAGCAGTTGCGAAAACCATCAAGCGCTATGATGAAACTGGCTCTCATGAGGACCACCACAAGCAAGGAAGACCCAGAGTTACCTCTGCTGCAGAGGCTAAGTTCATTAGAGTTATACCAGCCTCAGAAATGGCAGCCCAAATAAATGCTTCACAGAGTTCAAGTAACAGCCACATCACAACATCAACTGTTCAGAGGAGACTGCATGAATCAGGCCTTCGTGGTCGAATTTCTGTAAAGAAACCACTACTAAAGGACACCAATAAGAAAAAGAGACTTGCTTGGGCCAAGAAACACGCGCAATGGACATTAGACCGGTGGAAATCGGTCATTTGGTCTGATGAGTCCATGTTTGAGATTTTTGGTTCCAACCGCCGTGCCTTTGTGAGACGCAGAGTAGGTAAACGGATGATCTCCGCATGTGTGGTTCCCACCGTAAAGCATGGAGGAGGTGGTGTGATGGTGTGGGGTTGCTTTGCTGGTGACAATGTCAGTGATTTACTTAGAATTCAAGTTCCACTTAACCAGCATGACTACCACAGCATTCTGCAGCGATACGCCATCCCATTTGGTTTGCGCTTAGTGGGACTATAAAACAAGTTTCAGCAGGACAATGACCCAACACACCTCCTGCATCAGATGATCTGGCCTCCACAATCTCCTGACCGCAACCCAATTGAGATGGTTTGGGATGAGTTGGACCTAAGAGTGAAGGAAAAGTAGCCAACAAGTGCTTAGCATATGTGTGCAAAGCTGTCATCAAGGCAAAGTGTGTCTACTTTGAAGAATCTAAAATCTAAATTATATTTTGATTTGCTTAACACTTTTTTGGTTAGTACATGATTCCATATGTTATTTAATAAATTTCACTATTATTCTAAAATGGAGAAACTAGTAAAAAAAATATATTAGAAAACTCAATGAGTAGGTGTGTCCAAACTTTTGACTTGTAAGGTAGCTGAGCTGAGACATAAGGGAGACCCCACCACCACTATCCGATTTCTTTGTCCACCCACTTTGGTTCTGAAATCACCAACACCCACTAATTAACTTGTCATTTTTGCAGATTAACTGTTTTAGCTGGTAATGTATCAATATTTATTGTTTACAAATTAGGTATGTATATGTAACGTATATGTATATATAAACCAACATTTGGATTTGACCTCCATCTCAAAATCAAATATTTTTACCATTTGGAAGTTTTTGTGGAGTGATCTTCTACTCTTGCTTTGGCCATGCAGTGTGCCCCGCAAAAGTGATTGATGTTCTCGTTATGAAATTATCAACTTTACCTTGTATACCTAAAAATGACCATACACTGATTGTTTAAAGCAAAACTACCAAAACTATTGCGGATGGAGAACCTGAACAATCAATATAAAACCCTGTTCAGCAGGTATAGCCAGATGAGTTATAGGTATAGCCAGTATCTCTGGTAACTTTCTTTAATTCCAGTAAAACACCATTTTCAACAGTGCATAGATAACAATAGCCTAGAAAATTACACATGTTGTCACTCAACTAATAAAGCCTATTATCACCCAAGCCATTTTAAAATGCTGAAGGTTCTGCACAGATGTGCAGGATCAGGAACAGGCCACCTTACCTCGCTTTTGTCAGTGTGCGAAGCTGGCCACAGTGCGCAGTTGACTAGGCTACTGACATTTAACTGCAACCAGCAGGTTGAGGAGTGGTCTGTAGTGGATTCAGGCCCAGTCCTGGCTGTTCTGCTGCTGTAGGCAGCCCTCCTCCTATTATACCCGAGCAAAACTAGAATAGTCCCAGTAAGCAAAATGACGTTGAAAAGATGACTAACATATATTTTCCCCAGACGTTGAAGTTAAGTTCATTGTAGTTTCTGAATGAAAGGTGAAAATATGTATTTTCCGGATATTGAATCTACATATTTTCCGTTTGTTTAAATCAAGTACATTTTCGGTTTAAAACATGTAAATTATAGACATCTATGTTTGGACTAAATCAAAGCCTGTCCAGACTGGACCAAATATGTGATTGGTTCAGATTTGGTCCAATTTTTTTTTTTCAAAAGACGTCGGCGTTGGTACATGCTTACTGGGGTGTAGCCTACAGTGTCTGCTGCAATGGAACTTTATGAAAGCCAATCCATGTGGTAGGCCTACCATTTGTAAGACAGGCAGTTGCATTGGATTTATTAGTCCTGATTCCTGTGACTAATCAATTTGGCTAAGGATCGGATTCTTTATTACATTTTTGACTGAAACGACATACCCAAATCTATCTGCCTGTAGCTCAGGAGCTGAAGCAAGGATATGCATATTATTGATACCATTTGAAAGGAAACACTTTGAAGTTTGTGGAAATGTGAAATTAATGTAGGATAATATAACACATTAGATCTGGTAAAAGATAATACAAAGAAAAAAACATGCGTTTTCTGTTTTTTGGGGGGTTCAATCATCTTTCAAATGCAAGAGAAAGGTCACAATGTACTATTCCAGGTTAGAAGCAATTTAGATTTTAGCACTAGATGGCAGCAGCGTATGTGCAAAGTTTAGACTGATCCAATGAACCATTAGATTTCGTTCAAAATGTTGTATCAAGACTGCCAAATGTTCCTAATTGGTTTATTAATACAAACAACAGCATGGTATTCTCAAACAACAGCATGGTATTCTTTCACTTTAATAGCTACGGTAAATTGGACAGTGCAGTTAGATTAACAAGAATTTAAGCTTTCTGCCCATTTCAGATATGTCTATGTCCTGGGAAATTGTCTTGTTACTTGCATCCTGTAGCACAAACTCCAAAAAGTTCTGGGACACTGTAAAGTCCATGGAGAATAAGAGCACCTCCTCCCAGCTGCCCACTGCACTGAGGTTAGGAAACACTGTCACCACTGATAAATCTACGATAACTGAGAATTTCAATAAGCGCTTTTCTACGGCTAGCCATGCTTTCCACCTGGCTTCCCCTACCCCAGTCAACAGCCCCGCACCCCCCACAGCACCCCCCACAGCAACTTGCCCAAGCCTTCCCCATTTCTCCTTCACCCAAATCCAGATAGCTGATGTTCTGAAAGAGTTGCAAAATCTGGACCCCTACAAATTAGCCAGGCTAGACAATCTGGACCCTCTCTTTCTAAAATGATCCGCCGAAATTGTTGCAACCCCTATTACTAGCCTGTTCAACCTCTCTTTCGTATCGTCTGAGATTCCCAAAGATTGGAAAGCTGCCACGGTCATCCCCCTCTTCAAAGGGGGACCCAAACTGCTGCATACCTATATCTATCCTACCCTGCCTTTCTAAGGTCTTCGAAAGCCAAGTTAACAAACAGATCAGAAACCATTTTGATTCCCACCGTACCTTCTCCGCTATACAATCTGGTTTCCGAGCTGGTCATGGGTGCACCTCAGCCACGCTCAAGGTCCAAAACGATATCATAACCACCATCGATAAGAGACAATACTGTGCAGCTGTATTTAATCTTTCTGGACAAGGCTTTCGACTCTGTCAATCACCACATTCTTATCGGCAGACTCAACAGCCTTGGTTTCTCAAATGACTGCCTCGCCTGGTTCACCAACTACTTTTCAGACAGAGTTCAGTGTGTCAAATCGGAGGGCCTGTTGTCCGGACCTCTGGCAGTCTCTATGGGGGTGCCACAGGGTTCAATTCTCGGGCCGTCTCTCTTCTCTGTATACATCAATGATGTCGCTCTTGCTGCTGGTGATTCTCTGATCCACCTCTACGCAGACGACACCATTCTGTATACTTCTGGCCCTTTGGACACCGTGTTAACAAACCTCCAGACAAGCTTCAATGCCATACAACTCTCCTTCCGTGGCCTCCAACTGCTCTTAAATGAAAGTTAAACTAAATGCATGCTCTTCAACCGATCGCTGCCCGCACGTTCCCGCCTGTCCAGCATCACTACTCTGGACAGTTCTGACTTAGAATATGTGGACAACTACAAATACCCACAGGGGGGACACCAATCCTGTAGAGGTTTTAAGCTATGAATATCAGCTACCCAACTTTATCAGGAGTTATCCTGAGCATATTTGCAATGAGAATCAATGTGTTACACTGCGTGAAATGCAGAAGTATTTTATTTTTTGCTATGATCAACCAGTCCAAAATTGACAGATAAATTGACTTGAAACCACTGATCATAACAATTTAGCCCATGAGATGGGATATGGTGTTTGTTAACATGTCAACACATGTGTGACTCATTTCAGGAAAAGTCTCTACTTTACGGGAGAGCCATTTTAACTTATTTTTACCTTTGTTTAACTTGGCAAGTCAGTTAAGAACAAATTCTTATTTACAGTGACAGCCTAACCCAGCAACTCTGGGCCAATTGTGCACCGCCCTATGGGGCTCCCAATCACAGCCAGATGTGATGCACCCTGGATTTGAACCAGACCCTGTAGAGACACCTCTTTCACTGAGATGCAGTGTCTTAGACAGCTGCGCCACTCAGGATCTTCAACATTTTTTGGCAGAAATGCCTTCTGGAACATGTAAACTTTCATAACAAACTTGTATGTCATCTGTAAATATGAATACAATTGTTAAATTACGAGCCTAGTTGGTTTAGCCACAGGAAAAGCCAGCAATCTTCCCACAAGCCAATATTGACTGAGATAATGAATGGAATGGACATGCCGAGAGATGAGTACGAATTGGTCTGCCATACTGAGCTGGTCAGTATGTGTAGGTAATCATTTCTAACGCAGCTTCTTTTTAAAGATATCACCTGGTAGAACTGCATAAGTGTTTCTCTCCACTTTCTGGAGAACCGAGTTTTGAAATCAGTGGAACTAGAGTATAATAGCTAAGAAGAAGGAGAAAATGCTGGCGTTTGATTGCAAATATGCAGAGGGAGTCGAAAAGAGAATACAAAGAAGGCTGATTACATCTTCAAACTAAGGCCAAACACTGCATCCATGACAGACAGGGGGAAGCGTTCATCCATGTACACAGGCAAGATAGTCTAGCTAGCTGCATTTTCAGATATTACACGTTTCAAATTTTGTCAGAAAGATGTTTTTATTTCAAGTTAAAGTGTACTGTTAGCTCGATAGCTAATGTTAGCTGGCTGGTACCTAGCGAAAGTTATGTGTATGATCTGTGTATTAATATTATTAATATCTCATAGCCATTTGCTTTGCTAGTTTTTAACCTAATTTAGCTAGCTAACATTGAACCTGGTCCTGCAGATTCATGCAGGAAAGTAATGTTATGAGTTGGGATTATATTTCATTATTTAGCTAGCTAGCTACATGTCTAAACAAGAGACTCTTGTTTAGACAACTATTTCAATAGAACGTTTTGATGTCACTGCGACAGGTGTTGATACACGTAGCTGGTAAATTCGCTCTGGCAATCTACTCCAATATCTGAGCACTCTCGTCTGAGTGTGCCAGAGTGCAGAATAACTGACAAATTTACGAACGCTCAACACCCATTAAAAATGGCCGGTGTCGGTAAACGCTGGTAAAAAACAATTAAATTGTTGCCAGCTGCACAGTTGCAGTCACCAATGCTCTGGATAACATAAAAACAGCCTGAACAGCTCTGCTAGGGTGAGTAAAATGGTCAGAGTGAGCTGTTCTCTCATTTGTTAGCCAGTTAGCTTAGGTGCTTGACTGATGTTGTTAAGTCAGAACGCTCAGATCAACCCGACTCTTCGTCCATGTGCGCTCTGAACGCTCCGAGAGTGAAACACACTGAGTGGGGCTAAAGCTTAAAAGTTTGTTAATGGTGCTGAATGGGTGTACACAAAGAAGAGCTCCCCAGTATGTACCAAGGGCCAGTTTCTCATAAATGAGATTGCAAGTTTATCAACTTTCAAAGCAGAATTACTTTCCTATTGTTCTTCAACTGCAGTGTATGATATACCATTTTCTAGCTCTGCGTCTCTACTTTTATCCAATGAAAAAAACACAATTTCAAATGTTGCTACATAAGACCGAATCGAGGTGGTCGGTAAAAATGTTTCTTTGATTGGCCACCATTTAGGTCAGGCTATTTGACCGAAGTAAAGTGCATTATGAAAAAGCTGTCTATCTCATTATTAGCTTGTAAGCTACAGAAAAGGCTACATAGCCTACTCTTTCTACCAAAGATTATCTGCTACATGATTTACAGTGCCTTCGGGAAGTATTCAGACCACTTGACTTTTTCCACTTTGTTCCACTTTGTTAGGTTACAGCCTTATTCTAAAATGTATTAAATTGTTTTCCCCCCTCATCAATCTACTCACAATACACCATAATGACAAAGGAGAAACAGGTTTTCAGAATTCTTTGCTAATTCATAAAAAAAACGGAAATATCACATTTACATAAGTATTCAGACCCTTTGTTGACATACCTTTGGCAGCGATTACAGCCTTGAGTCTTCTTGGGTATGATGCTACAAGCTTGGCATACCTGTATTAGGGGAGTTTCTCCCATTCTTCTCTGCAGACCCTCTCAAACTCTGTCAGGTTGGATGGGGAGCGTTGCTGCACAGCTATTTTCAGGTCCCTCCAGAGACGTTCGATCGGGCTCTGGCTGGGCCACTCAAGGACATTCAGAGACTTGTCCCGAAGCTACTCCTGCGTTGTCTTAGTTATGTGCTTAGGGTCATTGTCCTGTTGGAAGGTGAACCTTCACCCCAGTCTGAGGTCCTGAGCGCTCTGGAGCAGGTTTTCAAGAAGGATCTCTCTGTACTTTGCTCTGTTCATCTTTGCCACAATCTTGACCAGTCTCCCAGTCCCTGCCGCTGAAAAACATCCCCACAGTGTGATGCTGTCACCACCATGCCTCACCGTAGAGATGGTGCCAGGTTTCCTCCAGACGTGATGCTTGGTATTCAGGCCAAAAAGTTAAATCTAGGTTTCATCAGACCAGAGAATCTTGTTTCTCATGGTCTGAGAGTCTTTAGGTGCCTTTTGGCAAACTCCAAGTGGGCTGTCATGTGCATTTTACTGTGGAGTGGCTTCTGTCTGGTCACTCTACCATAAAAGCCTAATTGGTGGAGTACTGTAGAGATGGTTGTCCTTCTGGAAGGTTCTCCCATCTTCACAGAGGAACTCTAGAGCTATGTCCGAGTGACCATCGGGTTCTTGGTCACCTCCCTGACCAAGACCCTTCTCCACCGATTGCTCAGTTTGGCTGGTCGGCCAGCTCTAGGAAAAGTCTTGGTAGTTTCAAACTTCTTCCATTTAAGAATGATGGAGGCCACTGTGTTCTTGGGGACCTTCAATGTTGCAGAAATTATTTTTCCCTTCCCCAGATCTGTGCCTCAACACAATCCTGTCTCGGAGCTATACTGACAATTCCTTCGAACTCATGGCTTGGTTTTTGCTCTGACATGCACTGTCAACAGTGGGACCTTATATATACAAGTGTGCAGCTTTCCAAATCATGTCCAATCAATTGAATTTACCACAGGTGGACTTCAGTCAAGTTGTAGAAACATCTCAAGGATGATCCATGGAAACAGGATGCACCTGAGCTCAATTTTGAGTCTCATAGCAAAGGTTCTGAAAACGTATGTAAATAAGTTATTTCTGTTTTTTAATACATTAGCAAAAATGTCTAGTGCTGCAGCGATGTGTCTCTTCAACAGCACCCTCGATTTGGAGGCGGCTTATGGTAGAGAAATGAGCATTCAATTTACTGGCAACAGCTCTGATGGACATTCCTTCAGTCAGCATGCCAATTTCACGCTCCCTCAAAACTTGAGACATCTGTGGCATTGTGTTGTGTGGCATTGTGTTGTGCTGTTAATCAGCTTCAGGTGGATGGATTATATTMGCAAAGGAGAAATGCTCACTAAAAGGGATGTAAACACATTTCTGCACAAAATTTGAGCGAAATATGCTTTTTGTGCATATGAAACATTTCTGGGATCTTTTATTTAAGCTCATGAAACATGGGACCAACACTTTACATGTTCCATTTATATATTTTTCCAGTATAGTTCATACCTATTTTATGTCAATGCAAAAGAGTCACACTATTATATTAGATAGTTGAACCTCTATACTCACTTGTTGGGGTGATAGCACAGCTATGAAGTTTGTCATTATTGAGGCTCCTCCCTGCTAATATTGCTGTGAGCAGATTTTTCATCAGAACTCTTTTCCTGATTCAAATTCTGGTTATTTTAACACCTCTATCTTTCTGTTCCATTGACATTCCAGCAACACCTTCCTCTCATCGTTCCAGTAACACCTTCCTCTCAATCAGGGCGCTGGGTAGCCTAGTGGTTAGAGTGTTGGGCCAGTAACCAAAAGCTTGCTAGATTAAATCCCTGAGCGGACAAGGTAAATATCTGTCGTTCTGCTCCTGAACAAGGCAGTTAACCCACTGTTCCTAGGCTTTCATTGTAAATAAGAATGTGCTCTTAACTGACTTGCCTAGTTAAATAAAGGTACAAAAATGTTTTATCTCACCCTGGTTTGACCACGAGCCACTGGGAGCAACTGACATACAGAAGAGTGCGCTTTAATTCTAAAGAGAATAGGAGGGTGGTTATCTCAATGCAGGTTGTGCATCCCCTCACTGGCTCCTGCACACACAGAGACAGTAAATGCTGTTGTAACTGTTTTCTATGACTCCTCTCTCTTTTCCCTTTGTTTGGATTTGTGCTGAGAGAGAGAACAGAGAGAGAGAGAGAGCGCTGGCCACTTTGGTTTGAATAGAGCTCAGCCTGGAGCTGGAGCGTGACGTCACACACCCTGCCTCTCAGGTTTCAGCAGCATTTTTACTCCAGGCTGCAGCCACACCACATGGTACGTGGGCAGGGAGCAAGGCTCCAGGCATCTTGACAGCTGTGACACTTTATTTCCTCGCGAGCTCTGTGCCATCATAGTGCACTTCACAGGAGACGCTTCATAGCAACGAACTATCTTTCCACTTGTTATATTTTTCCTTTAACTCTTCTACACTGCTGTTTCTCTCCTGCGACCAACAACTGATGTTCCGTTGTTCTGCTCCGCATCTGGATAAGGGTTTAGAAGATTCCTCTTCGCTAATAGATTACCCACTTACCGAAGATATTATTGCACCACCTGTCTGGATTTTTGTGTGGAAGCTTTTCATTGTAAGTAGATGTATCATTTTTCAATGCTGGTTTGGCTATTTATGGCGCTGTTTGTGTTTGCATTCGATAGGAATAGCACATTCGCGTAATTGTGTGTGTGATAGACGTAAGATGCGAGTTCATTATGTAATAGCGATTTTGATGTTGTCATTTTCACGCATTGGCAGTGTCATACTTGATGAAAGTTAAGATACCTTAATAGAAAATTACTCAAGTAAAAGTGAAAGTCACCCAGTAAAATACTATTTGAGTGAAAGTTTWAAAGTATTTGGTTATAGATAAACGTAAGTATCGAACGTAAAAGTAAAAGTATTAATCATTTCAAATGATTATATTATATATATTAAGCAATATAAGGCATTTATATGATTATGTTTTATTTACGGATCGCCAGGGGCACACTCCAACACAGACATCATTTACAAATTAAGCATTTGTGTTTAGTTAGTCCGCCGGATCAGAGGGAAAATGGATGACCAGGGATGTTCTCTTGATAAGTGTGTGAATTGGACCATTTTCTGTCCTGTATTCAAACTGTAACGATTACTTTTGGGTGTCAGGGAAAATGTATGGAGTAAAAAGTACATTATTTTATTTAGGAATGTAGTGAAGTAGAAGTTGTTAAAAATATAAATTGTAAAGTAAAGTACAGATGCCCCCAAAAAACGATGTTTTCTCTCTGTCTAAAGGCGAATATAAGAAAACACTCCAGACCTCTGCAGGTTTGAAAACCTGTTATCTTTGTTTGCGTAGAGTTTGCATTATGTTTTGTCGATGTGTTGAGTGTTGTTCAACTCTTGATGTCAGTTGCAAAATGTGTTTAGTCCATTGGTGAATGGTTGTGACTGTTGCTTCTACATTTTGTTTGTATTTTATTACCTAGGGATGTCATTATTGTGTCTCAAATACAAATTAGCAAAGCTGTTATTGCTGTGCCATTGTCAACATTTTCGACCTACAGTGTATTGATGGATAGAGCATATGTTTTCAAGAGCTCTTGGAATACAGGGAAAAGTTACTTTTTCCAGACTGCATTCCAAAGCTTTATGACCTAATCATGTTTTCTTTTGTTTTTCTCTGTGAAAAGCAGGAAGATGTCAGTTATTTACTGTCCATTTGGCCATAATTGCAGCGTTAGTTTCCCACCCACTCTCTCTATCTATGCCTCAGATCAATGACCTGAAAAGGGCTTCTGTAATAGTATGGCTGCACCCTCTGTCAATTCAATTCAAGGGGCTTTATTGGCATGGGAAACATATGTTACCATTGCCAAAGCAAGTGAAGTAGATAATGAACAAAAGTGAGAAAAATAATAAATAAAGACATTTCAAATGTCAGTTGTGGACAAAAGTTTTGAGAATGATACAAATATACATTTTCACAAAGTTTGCTGCTTCAGTGTCTTTAGATATTTTTGTCAGATGTTACTATGGAATACTGAAGTATAATTACAAGTGTTTCATAAGTGTCAAAGACTTTTATTGACAATTACATGAAGTTGATGCAAAGAGTCAATATTTGCAGTTTTGACCCTTCTTTTTCAAGACCTCTGCAATCTGCCCTGGTTTGCTGTCAATTAACTACTGGGCCACATCCTGACTGATGGCAGCCCATTCTTGCATAATCAATGCTTGGAGTTTGTCAGAATTTGTGGGTTTTAGTTTGTCCACCCGCCTCTTTAAGGATTCACCACAAGTTCTCAATGGGATTAAGGTCTGGGGAGTTTCCTGGCCATGGACCCAAAATATCGATGTTTTGTTCCCCCTCGCCACTTAGTTATCACTTTTGCCTTATGGCAAGGTTCTCCATCATGCTGGAAAAAGCATTGTTTGTCACCAAACTGTTCCTGGATGGTTGGGAGAAGTTGCTCTTGGAGGATGTGTTGGTACCATTCTTTATGCATGGCTGTGTTCTTAGGCAAAATTGTGAGTGAGCCCACTCCCTTGGCTGAGAAGCAACCCCACACATGAATGGTCTCAGGATGCTTTACTGTTGGCATGACACAGGACTGATGGTAGCGCTCACCTTGTCTTCTCCGGACAAGCTTTTATCCGGATGCCCCGTACAATCGGAAAGGGGATTCATCAGAGAAAATTACTTTACCCCAGTCCTCAGCAGTCCAATCCCTGTACCTTTTGCAGAAATCAGTCTGTCCCTGATGTTTTTCCTGGAGAGAAGTGGCTTCTTTGCTGCCCTTCTTGACACCAGGCCATCTTCCAAAAGTCTTCACCTCACTGTGCGTGCAGATGCACACACCTGTATGCTGCCATTCCTGAGCAAGCTCTGTACTGGTGGTGCCCCGATCCCGCAGCGGAATCAACTTTAGGAGACGGTTCTGGCGCTTGCTGGACTTTCTTGGGCGCCCTGAAGCCTTCTTCACAAAAATTGAACCGCTCTCCTTGAAGTTCTTGATGATCCGATAAATGGTTGATTTAGGTGCAATCTTACAGGCAGCAATATCCTTGCCTGTGAAGCCCTTTTTGTGCAAAGCAATGATGACGGCACGTGTTTCTTTTAAGTTAACCATGATTCCAAGGACTTTGCAATTAATTGCAATTCATCTGATCACTCTTCATAACATTCTGGATATATGCAAATTGCCATCATACAAACTGAGGCAGCAGACTTTGTGAAAATTWATATTTGTGTCATTCTCAAAACGTTTGGCCACGACTGTACAGTGTTGTAATAATGTGAAAATGGTTAAAGTACAAAAGAGAAAATAAATAAACATAAATATGGGTTGTATTTACAATGGTGTTTGTTCTTCACTGGTTGTCATTTTCTTGTGGCAACACGTCACAAATCTTGCTTCTGTGATGGCACACTGTGGTATTTCCCCCAGTAGATATGGGAGTTTATCAAACTTAAAAAAAAAATAAATCATTGTGGATCTGTGTAATCTGAGGGAAATATGTGTCTCTAATATGATCATACATTTGGCAGGAGGTTTGGAAGTGCAGCTCAGTTACCACCTCATTTTGTGGGCAGTGTGCACATACGGCAGCCTTTCTCAATAGCAAGGCTATGCTCACTGAATCTGTACATAGTCAAAGCTTTCCTTACGTTTGGGTCAGTCACAGTGGTCAGGTATTCTGCCACTGTGTACTCTCTGTTTAGGGCCAACTAGCATTATAGTTTGCTCTGTTTTATGTGAATTCTTTCCAATGTGTCAATTAATTATCTTTTTGTTTTCTCATGATTTGGTTGGGTCTAATTGTGTTGCTGTCCTGGGGCTCTGTGTGGTTTGTTTGTGAACAGAGCACCAGGACCAGCTTGCTTAGGGGACTCTTCTCCAGGTTAATTTCTCTTAAGGTGATGGCTTTGTTATGGAAGGTTTGGGAATCGCTTCCTTTTCGGTGGTTGTAGAATTTAACAGCTCTTTTCTGGATTTTGATAATTAGCGGGTATCGGCCTAATTCTGCTCTGCATGCATTATTTGGTGTTTTACGTTGTACACAGACACAGAGGATATTTTTTCAGAATTCTGCATGCAGAGTCTCAATTTGGTGTTTGTTCCATTTTGTGAATTCTTGGTTGGTGAGCGGATCCCAGACCTCACAACTATAAAGGGTTCTATAACTGATTCAAGTATTTRTTGCCAGATCCTAATTGGTATGTCGAATTTTATGTTCCTTTTGATGGCATAGAAGGACCTTCTTGCCTTGTCTCTC
The DNA here is from genome assembly GCF_002910315.2 of Salvelinus sp. IW2-2015. NCBI lineage: Eukaryota > Metazoa > Chordata > Actinopteri > Salmoniformes > Salmonidae > Salvelinus > Salvelinus sp. IW2-2015. The sequence goes on along the minus strand of NW_019942568.1, from coordinate 206,903 downwards.
AGATCGTTCACAGCTTTGTGGAAGTTACCTGTGGCGCTGATGTTTAGGCCAAGGTATGTATAGTTTTTTGTGTGAGCCATGGCAACGGTGTCTAGATGGAATTTGTATTTGTGGTCCTGGCGACTGGACCTTTTTTGGAACACCATTATTTTGGTCTTACTGAGATTTAGTGTCGGGGCCCAGGACTGGCAGAATCTGTGCAGAAGATCTAGGTGCTGCTGTAGACCCTCCTTTGTTGGTGACAGAAGCACCAGATCATCAGCAAACAGTAGACATTTGACTTCAGATTCTAGTAGAGTGAGGCCGACTGCTACAGACTGTTCTAGTGCCCTCTCTCTCTCTCCACCCCCCATCTCTCTGCCCAGCCAGTCAGCAACATGTGGTTGGTTGATCATCAAATCTCTGTTTTCGTTTGAGGCAATAGTTGAGAAACTAGTTCCTCATGGTCATGTGTGGGTGTGTGTATTTAGCCAGATGTGTTATCACAAGTTTTCCTTAAAATAGTTTAAAATAGCTTTAATATGAAGGAGTGTACCCACTACATGACCGTGTCCTTCTTTTTGACCATGACTTGTTTTTGTAAATATAGAGTTGGAAACCCGATGACTATTTGAATCATAAATTGCTATTAGAGCCCGACTGATTTATCGGTATATTAGAGTCCGACTGATTTAGCGGTTGACGGATATTATTGGCTGATATTAGCCTTTTACTGATGTAGGCTATTTATATCGCATTTAATCCACCAAAAAGGAGTGATATAAGATGTAAGATATAATAATACGTTCTTCATAGAATATTACGTTTTTTCTATATTTAATTATTTATCTTGAATAAGGCTCACTTTACATGGCTATAATCTACATTGCCTGGCGCTCTACAGCAAGACTAAACACTATCACCCAACACAACGACACCAGTCGGAGAGGAGAGTGAACTACTGTGAACTAACTGAGTGTTTTTATGTTATCCAGAGCATTGGTGACTGCAACTGTGCTGCTGGCAACAATTTTTTTGCCACGTTTACTGACACCGGCCATATTCAACGGGTGTTGAGCAACATTTTTCAATTATTCTGCGCTCTGGCACACTCAGACGAGAGTGCTCTGAAATCGGAGTAGATAGCCAGAGAGAATTTACCAGCTACGTCCATTGACAGTTGTCGCAGTGACATCATGAACATTCTATTTAAATGGTTACTTGCATAGCAGAGTCTTTTGTTTCGACATGTAGCTAGCTAGCTAAACAATGAACCATAATCCCAACTAATAGCGTTACTACCCTGCATGAATCTGCAGGTAGCTAACCAACCAGGTTCAATGTTAGCTAGCTAACATTAGGCTATAACTAGCAATGCAAATGGCTCTGAGATACAAATAATATAACTTTACAGATCATACACATAACATTAGCTAGCGAGCCGGCCAGCTAATGTTAGTTTGCTAGCTAGCAGTACATTTTAATTTGAAATGAAAATACATTCTGACTAAATGAGAAATGTGTAATATCTGAAAATGTAGCTTGCTAGACTAGCTTACCCATATACATGGATGGACGCTTCTCTCTCTCTGTCACGGATGCCATGTTTGCCCTTAGTTTGAAGATGTAATCCGGAGACAGGTGTTTTATATATCAGCCATCTGTGTGTTTTCTTTTCGACTCCATCTGCATATTTGCAATCAAACGACATAATTTTTCCAATTTCCTTAGCTATCACACTCTAATTCCACTGATTTCAAAACTCGGTCCTCCAGAAAGTGGAGAGCAACAGTTCTACTACGTGAAATCTTTCAAAAAAGCTCATGTTACAGACAGAAGCATGCTACATGGCAGACCAATCCGAACTCATCTCTCAGCATGTCCAGCCCACTCATTATCTCAGCAAATAATGGCTAGTTGGAAGGTTGCTGACTTTTTCTGTGGCAAAACCAACTAGGCTCGTAATTTAACAATTTTGCTCGTATTTGCATATGGCATACAAGTTTGTTATTAAGGCACATGAATGTTCACATGTTCCAGAAGGCATTTCTGCCAAAGTTTACATTCAAATGGCTCTCCTGTGAAGTGGTGATGCACAACATATGCACCGTTTCCTGAAACGAGTCACATATACGTTTACGTGAATATTCATGGTTGGGTGTCATGACACAGTGGATGCTATGTCCAAATGTAAAGCAAGTCCTGTGCTAAGAATGTTCAACTCTGTGGTAACGTTAACGTTACAGCCATTAAGTGAAGACCCTGAAATCCAGTTTGTTATATTTGCTCTTTGCGAAGGCTATTCTTCAAGCTCTGTCATTCAAATGTTTTCAGAGACACAAAAAATATAGCAAGTTACAAAGTATCTCTTTGTAGCTACATTTTGATGTATGGGTTGTCACTTTTCAGGGACTGGTACAAATTCACGTTTCGCCACCCCCATCTGGCCAGCTAACTAGCTGTGTAAGAGTACTTGACGCTGTTCATTGAGGGTTAGGGCTATCCGGAATCCTTGGGATGTCCCTACTCTAAACCCTAACCGTAACACTTACCTTAACCATTATAAATGTCAATGGCGTAGGGACGTCCCAAGGATCCCGAATAGCAAGGACCGTTCACTGAGGAAGCGCTTGGGGCGAGAGGTAGCGCTGTGGCAACGGTGAATTTGTGATTGATGTTTTTCCTTTCAAGTGACAACAACCAGAAATTCACTGGCTACAGCCCTGGAATCGATAAAACATGGCTAAATACCAAAACATTAAGAACGTGTCCTATGTTGTTGTTTTTCACATGGCTAGCATGAGGCAGCTCAGTCTTCGGAGCTTAAGCCCAGGCATCACAGGAACATTTTTAGATTTTGCTTCCATCTGTCAATTTTCATATTTTGGGATATTTTTCAACTATACTTTCATATAATGTACAAAGAAATTGGCAATAATGTAAACTCTTTTTCAGGACCCTGTCTTTCAAAGATACTTCCGAAATATCCAAATAACTTCACTGATCTTCATTGTAAAAGGTTTCAACACTGTTTCCCATGCTTGTTCAATGAACCATAAACAATTAATGAACATGCACCTGTAGAACGGTTGTTAAGACACCAGCTTACAGACGGTAGGCAATTAGGTCACAGTTTTGAAAACTTAGCACACTGAAGAAGCCTTTCTACTGACTCTGAAAAACACCAGAAGAAAGATGCCCAGGGTCACTGCTCATCTGCGTGAACGTGCCTTAGGCATGCTGCAAGGAGGCATGAGGACTYCAGATGTGGCCAGGGCAATAAATTGCAATGTGAGACGCCTAAGACAGCGCTACAGGGAGACAGGACGAACAGCTGATCATCCTCGCAGTGGCAGACCACGTGTAACAACACCTGCACAGGATCGATACATCCGAACATCACACCTGCAGGACAGGTACAGGATGGCAACAACAACTGCCGAGTTACACCAGGAACGCACAATCCCTCCATCAGTGCTCAGACTGTCCGCAATAAGCTGAGAGAGTCTGGACTCAGGGCTTGTAGGTCCGTTGTAAGGCAGGTCCTCACCAGACATCACCGCAACAACGTCACCTATGGACACAAACCCACCGTCGCTGGACCAGACAGGACTGGCAAAAAGTGCTCTTCACTGACAAGTCACGGTTTTGTCTCACCAGGGGTGATGGTCGGATTCGCATTTATCGTCGAAGGAATGAGCGTTACACCGAGGCCTGTACTCTGGAGCGGGATCGATTTGGAGGGTCCATCATGGTCTGGGGCGGTGTGTCACAGCATCATTGGACTGAGCTTGTTGTCATTGCAGGCAATCTCAACGCTGTGCGTTACAGGGAAGACATCCTCCTCCCTCATGTGGTACCCTTCCTGCAGGCTCATCCTGACATGACCCTCCAGCATGACAATGCCACCAGCCATACTGCTCATTCTGTGCATGATTTTCTGCAAGACAGGAATGTCAGTGTTCTGCCATGGCCAGCGAAGAGCCCGGATCTCAATCCCATTGAGCACCCCTGGGACCTATTGGATCGGAGGGTGAGGGCTAGGGCCATTCCCCCCAGAATTGTCCGGGAACTTGCAGGTGCCTTGGTGGAAGAGTGGGGTAACATCTCACAGCAAGAACTGGGAAATCTGGTTCAGTCCATGAGAAGATGCACTGCAATACTTAATGCAGCTGGTGGCCACACCAGATACTGACTGTTACTTTTGATTTTGTTCAGGGACACATTATTTCATTTCTGTTAGTCACATGTCTGTGGAACTTGTTCAGTTCATGTCTCAGTTGTTGAATCTTGTTATGTTCATACAAATATTTACACACAAATATTTACACATGTTAAGTTTGCTGAAAATAAACGCAGTTGACAGTGAGAGGACGTTTCTTTTTTTGCTGAGTTTATATAAATACTTTATTTGTATCATTTTATCCCAACTCCGTCAACTACACCTACCATAAATGTCCATACCATAAATATTTTTAAAATGCTCCATGTTGAATCATATATCATTCAAAAGCTTGTTTTCCGGAGCATATCGATAGCTAGTCCACACATGGCTATATCCTTTGTAGACATAGTGCTTCGTGCTGAAATATGAGTAATTTTCTGACATCCAATTGGTTACTGGCATTTAAAGGCCCTTCCGGCAACCTGATTGGTTAAAATGCCTCGTGCCGCACAGCACTTTCTTTTTTGAAAATATCTCCCGCGAAGAATCCACGTAAAGAGAGTGAAAATGAGACAATCTCTAAGAATATACCTACAGTATGTGAATAAAAATAGGCGATCTCAGTTAGCCAATGCGAGAAAAGCAGTGAATGAAATAAAAAATTTGCCTGATCAGCCGATTGAGGCAGTGGCAGTACAGGTAGAGGAGGAAAAGGAGGTAGCCGGCAGCAGCACATTGAGGAGCAAATTAGTTAAGATGAAGATGACAACTAGCAGAGATCAACCAGACAGCAGCCAGCCAACAGTGGCTTTTATTCCGCGTCACAAATAAACCAACTTGTACATGATTTGATTTGCCCTAGGTGTCTAAACACTGGACGGAAAATCACCGTAGACCCCACCAACCAGTGATTCTGTAATTCTGTCGTGATAGAATGTGCAGACTGTGAAGGTGATCGTGATGAATTTAGGAGGAGTGTTTACACTTCCTCCAGGAGTGCTCCAGGGGAGATGTGGCATTTGATATAAATGTTTGGATGGTTCCTCCAGCCCATGAACTTGGACTTGGTTATGCAGCTCTAAAGAATATAAGCAAAGGGATTTGCGTCTCAGCTCATATCAGAGACATGGCAGGAGAGTGACAGGTAAATAAAAGGAGAGAGTGGCCCATTATTGTCAGGTGACTTGATGTGTATAAAAAATATTTATTTCCTTGCTCCAGCAAAAGTATTCAAAGTTAATTAAACAGAGTGATAGGAAAACATAACTATACAATGACACTGTCACATAGGCCTACAGTGTCATAGGGCTGTAGCCTACTGTGATTACTGAGAAATTAGCTTAACATAAAGTAAATACATGCTGATATACTAATATTTACAAAGGGTAACATGCTGATATTTAGTCCTGCAGTTATGACTAATGTCGATAGACATAATAAGTACTTTTCCCCCCCACTTTAGTTGCAGAGATTCAGAGAAGGCTACAGTCTGGAGAGTGCTACAAAGATAATTAGAAGAGCATACGCAGATATAGAACCAGACATAGCAGAGTTGCTGAAGGAGGATGAGGATGCCATCATAGACATTAATGTATCCTTCGATGGCACATGGCACAAGAGAGGATTCACTTCCAACTACAGGATAGGTGTGTGCATTGGTGCTGGTACAAGCGAGCCATAGAAAATGGTGAAGATCCACCCTGTCAATAAAACCTCGGAGGCCATACATTTTTTAATAGAGAGGTTGCACAGAAAATGGTACATGTATATCATAGGATATCAAATGATAACCTCCTCAAAATAATGTAGCACGGAGGAACCCAGAATTCATATGAATGTCTGAACTCTGTAATATGGTCGCGATGCCCCAAAACTTTCTTGGTGGGCAAAAGCCGCATTGACGGTGCAGCCTGTATGGCAGTAGCCACGTTTAATGAGGGAGCTGCTGTATCAAATGCGATGAACAAATTGTGGCTTGACAGCACTTTGGTGACACTGGAAGCAATCAGAGAGGAGTTGTGAGAACTGATGCTGCTTCAATGGAGTGTGCCAAGTGTGAGCGCAGGTCCCATGACACAGTCAAGAAAGTCAAAGAGGGCCTTACATATGGGGCAGGCATAGCTGATTAATGTTTTGCACATTTCAACAGCCATACAAAATCATTGTATGTGACAAATAGAGAAAAGTGATATGAGAATTTTCCCAAAACTGCATATTTGCCCAACAGACCAGTATTCAAAGCATATGCTCTATTAATTGAAACAAATGTATTAAACATGCTAATGTATTTGTAAAAGGTATATTTGATGTTTATTTGTAAGTTTAGAAGTGATACATGAATACTAGCTTAATTAATGTGGCATAAATGGTCATATTTATGGGAAGTACATTTTAAATACATTAGCTTATTTTATTGGCCGTTTTATAAAAATGACATGTTCCCGGTGTGCCAATTCATTCACATTATTCCACACATAGGTTCTTAGGTCTTATAGTCAGACTTTTACAGAGGCTTTTTTTAAATATCTTGTATTGTTTTGATTTTAAGTGTCATTTTATGTGTAATTATAGTCAAAATATGCATCTGATTTGACACCCTGAACTCTGTCTGAGAAGTAGTTGGTGAACCAGGCGAGGCAGTCAATTTAGAAACCAAGGCTGTGTAGTCTGCCGATAAGAATGTGGTGATTGACAGAGTCGAAAGCCTTGGCCAGGTCGATGAAGACTGCTGCACAGTTTTTTCTTTTATCAATGGCGGTTATGATATCGTTTAGGACCTTGAGTGTGGCTGAGGTGCACCCATGACCAGCTCAGAAACCAGATTGCATAGCGGAGAAGGTACGGTGGGATACGAAATGGTCGGTGATCTGTTTGTTAACTTGGCTTTCGAAAAGCTTAGAAAGGCAGGGTAGGATAGATATAGGTCTGTAACAGTTTGGGTCTAGAGTGTCTCCCCCTTTGAAGAGGGGGATGACCGCGGCAGCTTTCCAATCTTTGGGGATCTCAGACGATACTAAAGAGAGGTTGAACAGGCTAGTAATAGGGGTTGCAACAATTGCGGCGGATGATTTTAGAAAGAGAGGGTCCAGATTGTCTAGCCCAGCTGATTTGTAGGGGTCCAGATTTTGCAACTCTTTCAGAACATCAGCTATCTGGATTTGGGTGAAGGAAAAATGGGGGAGTTTTGGGCAAGTTGCTGTGGGGGGTGCAGGGCTGTTGACCGGGGTAGGGGTAGCCAGGTGGAAAGCATGGCCAGCCGTAGAAAAATGCTTATTGAAATTCTCAATTATTGTGGATTTATCGGTGGTGACAGTGTTTCCTAGCCTCAGTGGAGTGGGCAGCTGGGAGGAGGTGCTCTTACTCTCCATGGACTTTACAGTGTCCCAGAATTTTGGGGAGTTTGTGCTACAGGATGCAAATTTCTGTTTGAAAAAGCTAGCCTTTGCTTTCCTAACTGCCTGTATATATTGGTTCCTAACTTCCCTGATAAGTTTCATATCGCGGGGGCTATTCGATGCTAATGCAGTATGCCACAGGATGCTTTTGCGCTGGTCAAGGGCAGTCAGGCTGGAGTGAACCAAGGGCTATATCTGTTCCTGGTTCTACATTTTTTGAATGGGGCATGCTTATTTAAGATGGTGAAGAAATTAATTTGAAAAAATAACCAGGCATCCTCTACTGACGGAATGAGGTCGATATCCTTCCAGGATACCCGGGCCAGGTCTATTAGAAAGGCCTGCTCGCTGAAGTGTTTTAGGAAGCGTTTGACAGTGATGAGGGGTTGTCGTTTGACCGCAGACCCATTACGGATGCAGGCAATGAGGCAGTGATCGCTGAGATCCTGGTTGAAGACAGCAGATATGTATTTAGAGGGCAGGTTGGTCAGGATGAAATCTATGAGGGTGCCTGACTAGTCTCCCAGTACCTGCCGCTGAAAACATTCCCACAGCATTATGCTGCCACCATCATGCTTCACCGTAGGGCTGGTGCCAGATTTCCTCCAAACATGACACTTGGCATTCAGGCCGAAGAGTTCAATCTTAGTTTCATCAGACCAGAGAATCTTGTTTCTCATGGTCTGAAAGTCCTTTCAGTGCCTTTTGGCAAACTCCAAGCGGGTTGTCATGTTTCTTTTACTGAGTATAGGCTTCCGTCTATCCACACTACTATAAAGGCCTGATTGGTGGAGTGCTGCAGAGATGGTTGACCTTCTGGAAGTTACTCCCATCTCCACAGAGGAACTTTTTTTGATCTCCAGTATTTTCCACAACTTGGCAAATTTATTCCACACATCTGACTTCCCCTTTCCCTCCTGGGCAACCACTAAACATTCCCCCATTTCAAGTTTATTTGTACTTGCTGTCATGTGTTAGTGTTCAGAGTTTGTTATAACCAATTTAATGATGTGATTATGATATATTATACTGTAGGTCAGGCTCAATCGGTCACGTGCATGTGATGCATACATGTGTCATGTAAAAAGAGCAAGGGTTGAGGGAATAGGGAATGTTTTTCCTAAACAAATGAGGGATTTCGGTAACGTAACTTTTCAGCCTGAAATGGCAGTAATTATGTTGCAGCTTCCGCAACGCGGACAGCACGATAAACACTAATGTTCTGTAGCAGGGAGGAGAGAGAGACACACCGGGTGCTAGTCACACAGTCACTTGCTGTCATTTTTTTTTTAACACAGCGCAGCAAGTCTGTCAATCAAATCAATTGCAGTCGGACTCCCTCCATTCATTTGTGTGTCTTAATAATTTCATCAAACATTGCACTTAAAGCATCAGACAAGCTCGGTGCATATAGTTGATTTGATTAAAACACGTAGGATGTCTCTATACTGTATATGGAAAAATACACCTTTAAAAAAAATATACCAAAAGATAGTTTTTGAGTGGATTTTTCTTTTAACTGCAATCGCAGCACTAGGTGTGGAGCAGTGTACAGCTAGCCAGACAAGTGTGAAAGGATACTGAAAGATAAAGTAGGCTATGCATTTCAAATGCCACCCTATTCCCTTTCTAGGGTACTACTTTTGAACTGGGCCCATTTGGGACAGAGGCAAATGGTGCCGTTAATCTGTCCTGAGACCTCACACAACGCTCCTCCTGCCAGCAATGCTTGCAATAATTACAGACTAGCAGCTAGGGCAAAGGCTTCACTCCAGGCTAAACTGAAACTGAAACCCCCTATTTCAAGACTTACCATTGTCTCTACTTCACTACATGGAGTTTAAAGTCAGCCTATGTTTAAAGCCAGTATTATTTTTGGCCTGCATGCATCACTGTGGACTGGAGCTAGCCTGTTTTCTGTTTTTGTCTGACTACTAGGCCTGTATTTAAAAGCAGCTCAAGTGGTTTTGCAGATTTTGACCCGTCTTCTGACCCTTTCAGACAGACAGTTCAGAGTATGTTCTGTCTCCATCTTCTGTGATCGATCGTGCCACAGATGGTGGAGAAAGCAGGCACTCCCTGGCCACACCACACAGGGTGCCACACTTCCATCCTGTGTTGGCCAATAAAGGTATATATTTTTTTATTCTCAGTAGCACGTACTTGTGTCCTAAACACATTGCTACTGGAATGTCAGGCCTATGGCCTCAAAGCCATCCCCCTATAGAGTTAGGTACTGATGGAACCTGTCTCTGATGATGTAACTCAGATCAAATGATGTATCTAATGTATTTATTTAATCTAATGTCTTAATAATGCCATTATCAGATAGGGTGTTACTTAGCCGGTTCTCAACCAGGAGCTAACTCACTGTACAGGGACTTTCACAGACTGCTTTCAATACAAATTACGGTCATATAAATTAAGTCTGGATTTATGACAGGCAGCAGCTGACAATGAGGAGCATCTGAACCAGTAATAATGAGTGATTCCCCTGGACAACAACCCAGCCCTCAGGCCCTCTGAATCAGACTGGACTGTTTCTCTGTATTTGCTGATAATTGAAGATGACTTGTCCTTGGCTGTGCTCCTTCTCTCCTTTGCCTGCACTGTGTGGTGCTCTCTCCCTACAATGTACCGGCGGTGCGCCAATCATGTTTGTGTGGAAGGAAAGGAAGAGAAAGAAGGGACTTTCATAGAAATATAATTACAGGACATCCCCATTCAAGACAATGGAATTAAGTAGCCTAATTATATTTGTATGGGGACTACTCTGTGTAGTGGAGAGGACTCTAATTGGTCCATCAGCAGCAGGGTGGGTGGGTGGTTGGGAGCCTGCATGTCCGTGTGATCAGGCCATGACTGGATGACCGGAGCTGGCAGGGTAGGCAGGGCAGGAGAGAGGGAAAGTCTGCTGGAGACTGGGGTCAGAGAGAGTTCCTCTCACAGGTTCACACTCAGAAGTTAGAGCCCGAGAGAGTAGCCTAGGCTATAGGCTCCACAGATACATTGGAGTGCGAGGCAGAAGCTTACGGATAGATAGAGGATACTTACGGCAAGATAGCTGGAAAGGGTAGTCACTAGTGTCGGTATACTTACTGCATGTGAACTGGTGTGTTTTCATGCAAGGCCCGGTGAAGAAGGAAGAGGATCACGATGTTGAAGTTCACTACAACACACTGCTCCAGGTGTGTAATGCACTTTACTGCATACATGTGTCCTCTGCACTGCTTTGGGCTAAAAGGGGATCTTCCAGAMGGTCTAGTGGTGCTAGAATTTCTCCTGCGCAGTGATCCATTGCAACCTCTTGTATTTATGCACTGCATCTGTAGGCTAGGCTACTTCTTACTGCCTTCATTGTCCTCGATTTCTTAGGTTTTTTTGAGAGGCAAATGGTACTCTGAAGAGAATGGATTAGCCTGCTAAAGAAATGAATGCTATTCTGTATTTGAGCGTGTGTGGTTTGCTCCTGTTCACCCCTCTGGATGTTTCTATTGTGTTCAACTTTACAAATAATAAAGCTACAAATCTACGTTTACAAGAGCTTTTCTCTTGTCTGTTTTCTGTTCGTTTTAGTTTTCTGTTTTATAAGTCCAGACAGGTCAGGGTTTAATAACAAAGGCTTTACTGTTATGTTATATTCCCCAACTCACCTGGTGTGTGTGCTTCTGTGCGTGTGCGTGCTGGTGTTTGTGTGCGCCAGAGTGACCCAGGGTAATGTGGATGTGGAGCTTTCACCTCACTGATACATTCCCTGACTAGCACAGTACAGTGTGTGATCTGATCACCCTATAATGGCTGTCTGCGMCATCCTATAAATCACAAACTCTCCCATTTTAAATCCTGACCTCAAGGATGGGTACAGTAAAGTGGCAAAAACGGATGCCAAGAGGGCATGTTMTATAGTGGGGCAGCTTAGCAAAACAATCATTCATTTTGTGATAAAAGCACCAAATTTGGTTGATTTATGTACCCTGAAAATATGTTGATTTGGAACCACTCCAGCTTTGGTCCCTGGGGGTGTGGTAGCATTTTTTTAAAGATTAAGGCTCCAAATTTGGCACAGAGAGAATTTTGGACCCTAAAACGACTTAAATTAGGAGCCACCACAGATATATTACCTGGGGGTCATAGCATCTTACACAATGGCCACTTTTGGTAATACAATGTTAAAGTTCTGAAGGCCTTTTTAGAGAAAAACACACCAAATTTGGCACAGAGGTAGATTTATCTACCCTGAAATGATTTAGATATCGAGCCACCATAGATTTGGCCCCTGGGGGCTGTGGCAAACTTCTTTGAAAATAGCCACCAGCAGTACCATTGTTCTACAATTCAGAAGGAATATTTTAAGATAAAGGCTCTACATTTGACTTAAAGCATTTTCACACAAGTTTGTTTGCTATATTTCGAATGAGAGTTAGATTATCTGTTACATAGATTTAAAATGTTTTTGGTCCGGCTGGTTTCACATTGCCAAATGCCAAACMAACTAAAATGCATATACAAAACCACATGTTAATGCAAGTAATTCATTTTTTGGACAATACTGCCCTACAAAGGCAAAGTGCAGTAACTATGTAAAAACAAATCCTGCAAAATCTGACTTTTTCTGTCTAGACAAAAAGCAATTTCTGGTACTTCTTGATATATTCTGATAGATTGGCTTGTTGCTGTGTCAGGAAACGAAATATCACTTTAAACAGATATACAGTGCATTCGTAAAGTATTCAGACCCCTTTACTTTCTACACATTTTGTTAAGTTATTCTAAAATGGATAAAAAAATAAAAAAATACTCATCACAATAACCCATAATGACAAAGTGAAATCAGGTTTTTAGAAATGTTTTCAAATGTATTTGAAAAAAATAAATAAAAAGATACCTTATTTACATAAGTATTCAGCCCCTTTGCTATGAGACTCGAAATTGAGCTCAGGTGCATCCTGTTTCCATTGATCATCCTTGATTGGAGTCCACTACACTTTTAAACTCTTGATGGTTGTAAGGCAGTGCCCTATTAACATCGTCCTGGCATTTCTAAACTTTGCAGGGCATGTCACTTCACCAATCTCTTTGCATAACCCACCACTAAGCATGCACTGTTTTCTTACTTACTAACCTCAACTGGATGGATCCATAAATAATTACTGTGGGAATAAATATCACTGAATGACAAAAATATTGGAATAAAGCAGACTAATGCAATTGAAGGCATGTATGAAATTGTTGCTTACTGAAACTCCCAGTCATCCAATCCTTGTAATAAATTTGAAGCAATAGCCTACCCGCATGTGGTCAATTAGATGATCATTTCAGCACCATTTTGATTGGGACAGCGCCATCGCGCTGATCTGAGACAAGTGTGGGGACTCGTCTAGATAAATCAATTAATGTTAGATTTTCTTTTTCACTGTATCTCCGTTTGGATATTGGTTAGGCTGCAAATAGGCAGGGGAAATGTTAGCTAAGTTGAGGTGAGTGCTACTCATGATCATCTTCTCTAGTTGGCTCATTGATTAGAACACTTGGCCATGTTATGTGGTTCAACAAGTGMATTATTTTGCTCTTCTGAATCTCTGTCCATATAGGCTATTTGGTTAATCTGTTTCTGGCTGGGCAAATACGTGGAGGTGGTATAGCTTATATATTATATATTTTGGGGCGGCAGGTAGCCTAGTGGTTAGAGTGTTGGGCCAGTAACCAAAAGGTTGCTGGATTGAATCCCTGAGCTGACAAGGTAAAAATCAGTCTTTCTGCCACTGAACAAGGCAGTTAACCCACTTTTCCCCAGTAGGCCGTCATTGTTAAATAAGAATTTGTTCTTAACTGACCTGCCTAGTTAAATAAAGGTTAAATACATTTTTTTATAAATATTTGTTTGCTCATCTATCATTGATCAGAAACATTTAGCATGCAATAATAAAGCATAAATCAAGATTATTTTGCACGATCACGTATAGGCAACTCCAAAAGCCTGCGGAGGTTGTGAAATATGAACATGAGACTCACATGCTTTTGAAAATATAGATTTTGGTGAAGATAAGACCCTACAACTGCTCCCTAAGAAAGTAGAGTGGGGCAGGGAAGAGATTAAATGTGGATCAAAAAAGCATGGGCTTGGGCTCTGTTTCAAAATATCACTTTTTTAGCGGTTCCTGTGTGGTTCCCGTTCCTGTGTGGGAAAAATATTATTTGTATTTTATTCTGTTATATTCCATTATATTCTTACTATAATATACAAAACATTATATAGCTAGAGGACTCCTGATATCTCCAGGAGTAATACGTATTACTTTTCTTTATCTGTTGTGGTCTAGTACTGTCCTTTTGCCTGTCTTCCCAGTGGCCTACTTGTTGTGTGAACTGCTGACTGCTCATAATTATGCAGATAGTTGTTGACACATCAACCAGGATCAAGGGGCAGGGCAATTTATGACTTGTTTTGATAATCAGTGGCTGTATTGGAGGGGGAGTGGTTTCATCTCTTTTCTGAGTGTATATCACCAGTCCACTGGTCTCATTCACACAGAACTACCCTACGCCTTGACCTTTTTCTCACCTCTCTCTCCAGATGACATCCTGCGACTAATGAGGTCTGGCCGCCTAACAACCTGCCTGCTCAACCCCACCCCCTCATCCCTTCTCCAGACCATCTCTGGAGACCTTCTCCCATTCCTCACTTCCCTCATCAACTCATCCCTGACCACTGGCTGCGTCCCCTCTGACTTCAAAATGGCCCGAGTTGCTCCCCTCCTCAAGAAACCAACACTCGACTCATCTGACGTGTGGTGTCTCTTTCAACTTTCTCATTATCTATCTCAGAACGATCTTCTTGACCGTAATCAGTCAAGCTTCAAGACGTGTCACTCAACCGACTTCTTCTTTGTGTCACGGAGGCTCTCCGCACTATCAAAGCTGACTTTCCTCCTAGATCTATCCGCTACCTTCGACACTGTGAACCATCAGATCCTCCTCTCCACCCTCTCAGGGCCGGGCGTCTCAGGCTATGCACACTCTTGGATTGCATCCTACCTGGCAGGCCAATCCTACCCGGTGACGTGGAGAGGGTCTGTGTCTGAACCACGTATTCTTACTACTACTGGTGTCCCCCAGGGCTCGGTTCTAGGCCCTCTCATCTTCTCTCATCTTCTCTATACATCACTCAGCTCCGTCATATCCTTACATGGTGTCTCCTATCATTGCTATGCGGATGACACTGAAGTACTATTCTCTTTCCCCCTTTCTGACACACAGGTGGTGACACGCATCTCTGCGTGCCTGGCAGATATCTCAACTTGGATGTCGGCCCACCACCTCAAGCTCAATCTTGACAAGACGGAACAGCTCCTCCTCCCTAGGAAAGCCTGCCTTCTCAAAGTCCTCTCCATCACAGTTGACAACTCCACAGTGTCGCCCTCCCAGAATGCTGCGTGACCCTGGACAACACCCTGTTGTTCTCTTCAAACACCAAAGATGTGACCCGCTCTTGCAGGTACGCAGCACCCCGCCTGGTTTTCAACCATCCCAAGATCTCTCATGTTACCTTGCTCCTCTGCACATTCCAATGGCTTCCAGTGGAAGCTCGTATCCACTACAATACCATGGGGCTTACCTAAGGAACATTAATAGGAACTGACTCTCCCTACCTTCAGGCTATGCTCAAACCCTACACCGCAACCCGAGCACTCCGTTCTACCTCCTCAGGTCTCTTGGCCCTTCCACCCATAGGGTAGGGCAGCTCTCGTTCAGCCCAGTTCAAGCTCTTCTCTGTCCTGGCACCCCAATGYATGAACCAGTTTCCCCCTGAAACTAAGACAGCAAAGTCCCTGCCCATTTTCTGAAAACATCTGAAACCCTACCTCTTTAAACAGTATCTTAAATAATGTTCCTCCTCACTTCGACCCTCCCCCCCCAAAATGTAATAAAATTAAAATAAATAAAAAGAGAACACTTAACCAGCACTTGCACTTGACCCACCCCACCCACCCTTCTAGCTCTGACTCTACTAATAGCTACTTTATTGAGGATAAAAACAAATGATATGCCTGTGATATGAGGCTGTCCCAGCTAGCTATCTTAAGATGTGTTAGGTTCTCAATGAATCTAGTGACGATTAGTAAAGCTTAAACCAAGTTTATTCACCCATTGGGTCATACAGCTGCATAAGACAAATACATATTTCCACCAGTGGTAGTATATATACCCCAATTTGTGTGGTCTCCTCCTTCTCTCTAAACATTACATCTTTATTACTAGGCAGGAAGTTAAGTAATGCGGGAAACAAACTGTTCCTTCTTCCTTAATGTGACGTGACCTCGACCCCCTTCCTCGCTAATCCACAGCTCTCCACCATAATCAGCGACTGCAATCATGTGATTGCCTCTCCTCTACTCAGCACCTCCCAAAGACCCCTGGCTCCTATCCAACCTTCATGGACACACCATATAAACTCAGCAAAAAAAGAAACGTTCATTTTTCAGGACCCTGACTTTCAAAGATWATTTGTAAAAATCCAAATAACTTCACAGATCTTTATTGTAAAAGGTTTAAACACTGTTTCCCATGTTTGTTCAATGAACCATGAACAATTAATGAACATGCACCTGTGGAATGGTCGTTAAGACACTAACAGCTTACAAATGATAGGCAATTAAGGTTACAGTAATGAAAATTTAGGACACTAAAGGGGCATTTCTACTGACTCTGAAAGAGCCAAAAGAAAGATCCCCAGGGTCCCTGCTCATCTGCGTGAATGTGCCTTAGGCATGCTGCAAGGAGGCATYAGGACTGCAGATGTGGCCAGGGCAATAAATTGCGATGTCCATACTGTGAGAAGCCGAAGACAGCGTTACAGGGAGATAGGACGGACAGCTGATCGTCCTCGCACAGTGGCACACCACATGTAACAACACCTGAGGGCTTGTAGGCCTGTTGTATGCAGGTCCTCACCTGACATCACCGGCAATGACTATGGGCACAAACCCACCGTTGCTGGACCAGACAGGACTGGCAAAAAGTGCTCTTCACTGGCGAGTCGCGGTTTTGTCTCACCAGGGGTGATGGTCGGATTCGCGTTTATCGTCGAAGGAATGAGTGTTACACCGAGGCCTGTACTCTGGAGCGGGATCGATTTGGAGGTGGAGGGTCGGTCTGGGGCGGTGTGTCACAGCATCATCGGGCTGAGCTTGTCATTGCAGGCAATCTCAACGCTGTGCATTACATGCATTATCCTCCTTCCTCATGCGGTACCCTTCCTGCAGGCTCATCCTGACATGACCCTCCAGCATGACAATGCCACCAGCCATACTGCTCGTTCTGTGCGTGATTTCCTGCAAGACAGGAATGTCAGTGTTCTGCCATGGCCAGCGAAGAGCCCGGATCTCAATCCCATTGAGCACGTCTGGGACCATTTGGATGTGAAGGCTAGGGCCATTCCCCCCAGAATTGTCCGGGAACTTGCAGGTGCCTTGGTGGAAGAGTGGGGTAACATCTCACAGCAAGAACTGGCAAATCTGGTGCAGTCCATGAGGAGGAGATGAACTGCAGTACTTAATGCAGCTGGTGGCCACACCAGATACTGACTGTTACTTTTGATTTTGACCCCCCCTTTATTCAGGGACACATTATTCCATTTCTGTTAGTCACATGTCTGTGGAACTTGTTCAGCTTATGTCTCAGTTGTTGAATCTTGTTATGTTCATACAAATATTTACACATGTTAAAAACTTCTTAAGGCTAGGCATCCCGCTAGCTTGACAACTTCCTGTGAAACTGGAAGGCGCGCAATTCAAATAAATAATCATTACAATTATGGATATTAAACATTTAGGTACAAACAAGTGTCTTATATTGGTGAAAAGCTTAAATTCTTGTTAATCTAACTGCACCGTCCGATTTACAGTAGGCTTTACAGCAAAAGCGTGCCATGCGGTTGTTTGAGGAAGGCGCCCCACATTAAAATATTTTTCCACCGGCACAGGTTTAATAAATTCACAAATAGCGATGAAATATTCACTTACTTTTTGAAAATCTTCCTCTGATTTGTCATCCAAAGGGTCCCAGCTATAACATGTATTGTCATTTTGTTAGATAAAATCCTTCTCTATTTCCCAAAAAGTCAGTTTAGTTGGCTCCATCGATTTGAGTAATCCACTCGTTCAACATGCCAAGATAGGAATCCGAAAATGTACCCTTAAACTTTGTTTCAAAAAGTAAAAATACATTTCTATTCAATCCTCAGATACCCTAAAATMTWATTKAACTATAATATTTAATACGGAAAGAAGTATGTTCAATAGGAAAGCGATATTAGCAGGTGCACGTCCTCTTCATCGCGCGCGCATACACAAATGCAAGTCTGTGTCCCTGTAGTAAAACTCATATTTCTTACTCGTTTTGGAAGAAACATGCCTGAAACCTTGAACAAAGACCACCCAGTGGAAGCCATAGGAAATGCATACTGGGAGCTAGATTTAATTATTTCCCTATACGTTTCATTGGATGAGCATGGGCTCTCAAAAGAAAGAAATTCTGATTGGATTTTCTCCTACCATACCTATTGTGTTATAGTCTCCTATATTATTTTTTACATTTCTACAAACTTCAGAGTTTTTTCTGTCCAATGGTACCAATTATATGCATATCCTTGCTTCAGGGCCTGAGCAACATGCAGTTTACTTTGGGCACGTCAGTCAGGTGGATATTGAGAAAAATAGACCCTAGCCTGAAGACGTTTTAATTAAGTTTGCTGAAAATAAATGCAGTTGACAGTGAGAGGACGTTTCTTTTTTTGCTGAGTTGTGTATAAACCAGYCTATGGCACTCCTCATGTCTCTAGTATAATTGATGATTAACAATATTTAAAGTTTAGAAATCCGAACCCATCAGGTGAATGCACTAACTGTAAGTCGCTRTGCATAAGAGCTAAATGACTAAAATGTCAAATGTAATTTAGAGCACCTTTTCGTTCCATGACATAGACTGACGGTGAATCCAGGTTAAAGCGATGATCCCTTATTGATGTCACTTTTTAAATCCACTTCAATCAGTGTAGTTGAAGGGGAGTAAATCATTTGAGACACTTGAGACATGGATTGTGTATGTGTGCCATTCAGAGGGTGAATGGGCAAGACAAAGAATTTAAGTGCCTTTGAATGGTAATGGTAGTAGGTGCCAGGCACACCGTTTTGTGTCAAGAACTGCAACGCTGCTGGGTTTTTCACACTCAAGTTTCCCATGTGTATCAAAGGACATCCAGACAACTTGACACAACTGTGGGAAGCATTGGAGTCAGCATCCCTGTGGAACGCCTTTGACACCTTATATTCAAGTCCATGCCCCGATGAATTGAGCCTGTTCTGAAGCCACAAGAGGGTGCAACTCAATATAATGGAGATGTTCCAATTGTTTGGTATAGTCAGTGTGTATGTGATCAGGTAGGTGTGTCTTGTCAGTTTAATTAATAAAATAACAAACTATTAATTTAATTTGGATGGTGCAGCCATGGCTGCACAGACCCGTAACATAGACCTAATTAAACTCAAAATTTGCTATTCTATTCTTAGGACCTGCCTAAACAAATTAATAATGGATTTATTTTTGATGTTGTATATTCTCAATGTATATTTTAAAATAGACGCCCACCCACATCTTCACACCACTTCTACCACTCGTCCCCATAAGGGGGGTATAAAAGGCGTATAAGAATAACAAGAAAAATCTCAAAGAGCATAAAATAAAAGATAAACAGCAACAGTAAACATCTTTCCACACGAAAGATGCTGCGCCCCCCTTGGGCCAATTGTGTGACTTTGAAATTTCAGTGAATTCATTTTGTATATGCCGGATCCCTATGGCAAGACGCCTCATTCACCGAAGTTTCATCGAAATCGGGCTAGTGCTGTCGGAGATATCGTGTGTGACTTGTGTACAAACATACGTACAAACAAACGAATGGACGGAAACAGATCCAAGGTCCCCTCCCTGATTTCATTGGTGGGGACAACTAGAAACAATTTTGGAATTAGGTTGTCGATAGGCCTACAGTATATTCAAACAAATAAACAATAATATTCAAAAAAGGAATTCATACATACAGTGCATTCAAACAGTATTCAGACCCCTTGTCATTTTCCACATTTTGTTATGTTACAGCCTTATTGTAAGTCTCCACACAATACCCCATAATGATAAAGCGAAAACAGTTTTTTTTTTGACATTTTTATTTACATAAGTATTCAGATCCTCAGGTGCATCCTGTTTCCATTGATCATTGTGGTAAATGCAGTTGATTGGACATGATTTGGAAAGGCACACACCTGTCTATATAAGGTCCAACAGTTGACAGTGCATGTCAGAGCAAAAACCAAGCCATGAGGTCGAAGAAACAGGATTGTGTCGAGGGACAGAGGGACAGATCTGGTGAAGGGTACCAATAACCCGATGGTCACTCTGACAGAGCTCCAGAGTTCCTCTGTGGAGATGGGAGAACTTCCAGAAGGACAACCATCTCTGCAGCACCAATCAGTTCGTTATGGTAGAGCAGCCAGATGGAAGCCACTCCTCAGTAAAAGGCACATGATAGCCCGCTTGGAGTTTGCCAAAAAGCACCTAAAGGACTCAGACCATGAGATACAAGATTTTCTGGCCTGATGAAACCAAGATTGAACTCTTTGGCCAGAATGCCAAGCGTCAAGTCTGTAAGAGACTTGACACTATCCCTACGGTGAAGGATGTTGGTGGCATTATCATGCTGTGGGGATGTTTTTCAGCGGCAGGGACTCGGAGACTGGTAAGGATCGAGGGAAAGATGAACAGAGAAATCCTTGATGAAAACATTCTCCAGAGCGCTCGGTAACTCAGACTTGGGGGAAGGTTCACCTTCCAAAAGGACATGGACCCTAAGCACACAGCCAAGACWACACAGGACTGGCTTCGGGACAAGTCTCTGAATGTCCTTGAGTGGCCCAGCCAGAGTCCGGACTTGAACCCAATCAAATATCTCTGGAGATACCTGAATATATCTGTGCAGCGATGCTCCCCATCCAACCTGACAGAGCTTGAGAGGATCTGCACAGAATAATGGGAGAAACTCCCCAAATACAGGTGTCCCAAGCTTGTAGTGTCATACCCAAGAAGACACAAGGCTGTAATTGCTGCCAAAGTAAGAGTAAAGGGAGTAAAGGGTAGAATAATAGTGAACACATTAAAACTATGAGATAACACACATAGAATCATGTAGTAACCAAAAACGTGATAAACAAATCTAAATATTTTATATTATTCAATGCAGCCACCATTTGCCTTGATGACAGCTTTGCACACTCTTGGCATTCTCTAAACCAGCTTCATGAGGTGGTCACCGGGAATGCATTTCAATTAACAGGTGTGCCTTGTTAATAGTTAATTTGTGGAATGTCCCTCCTTAATGCATTTAAACCAATCAGTTGTGTTGTGACAAGGTATACAGCCACCCCGTTATACAGAAGATAGCCCTATTTGGTAAAAGACAAAGTTCATATTATGGCAAGAACAGCTCGAAMWAGCAAAGAGAAATGACAGTCCATCATAATTTTAAGACATGAAGGTCAGTCAATAAGGAACATTTCAAGAACTTTGAAAGTTTCCTCAAGTACAGTCTCAAAAACCATAAAGCGCTATGATGAAACTGGCTCTCATGAGGACCGACACAGGAAAGGAAGACCTAGAGTTACCTCTGCTGCAGAGGATAAGTTCATTAGAGTTACCAGCCTCAGAATTTGCAGCCCAAATAAATAAAAGTTCAAGTAACAGACACGTCTCAACATCAACTGTTCAGAGGAGACAGCGTGAATCAGGCCTTCATGGTCGAATTGCTGCAAAAAAGCACTACTAAAGGACACCAATAAGAAGAAGAGACTTGCTTGGGCCAAGAAACACGAGCAATGGACATTAGACCGGTGGAAATCGGTKATTTGGTCGGAGGAATCCAAATTTGAGATTTTTGTTCCAACCATCGTGTCTTTGTGAGACGCAGAGGAGGTAAACGGATGATCTCTGCATGTGTGGTTCCCACCGTGAAGCATGGAGGAGGGGGTGTGATGGTGTGGGGGTGCTTTGCTTGTGACACTGTCAGTGATTTATTTAGAATTCAAGGCACACTTAACCAGCATGGCTACCACAGTGGCTGCAGTGATACGCCATCCCGTCTGGTTTGCGCTTAGTGGGACATACATTTGTTTTTCAACAGGACAATGACCCAATACACTCCAGGCTGTGTAAGGGCTATTTGACGAAGAATGAGAGTGATTGAGTTCTGTATTAGATGCCCTGGCCTCCACAATCACCAGACCAAGACCCAATTGAGATGTTTTGGGATGAGTTGTACCGCAGAGTGAAAAGCAGCCTGGAAGTGCTCAGCATATGTGGGAACTCCTTCAAGACGGTTGGAAAAGCATTCCAGGTGAAGCTGGTTGAGAGAATGCCAAGAGTGTGCAAAGCATCCATCAAGGCAAAGGGTGGCTACTTTGAAGAGTCTAAAATCAAAAATATATTTTGATTTGTTTAAAACGGTTTTGGTTACTACGTGATTCCATGTGCGTTATTTCATAGTTTTTATGTATTCACTATTATTCTACAATGTAGAAGAGAGTAAAAATAAAGAATATCCCTTGAATGAGTAGGTGTGTCCAAACTTTTGACTGGTACTCTATGTAKATGTAATATTTCAGTTTTTTATATTTAATACATTTGCAAACCTGTTTTTGCTTTGTCATCATTGGATATTGTGTGCAGATTGACGAGGGAAAAAAACAATTTAATCAATTTTATAATAAAGCTGTAACGTAACAAAACGTGGAAAAATACAAGGGGTCTGAATACTTTTAGAATGCGCTGTATTATTAATAATTCTTACACACTACCGTTCAAAAGTTTGGGGTCACCTAGAAATGTCCTTGTTTTCCATGAAAACATACATGAAATTAGTTGCAAAATGAAAAGGAAATATAGTCAAGACGTTGACAAGGTTATAAATAAGGATTTTTAATTGGAATAATAAATGTGTACTTCAAACTTTGCTTTCGTCATTTGCAGCAGTTGCAGCCTTGCAGACATTTGGCATTCTAGTTGTCAATTTGTTGAGGTAATCTAAAGAGATTTCACCCCATGCTTCATGAAGCACCTCCCACAAGTTGGATTGGCTTGATGGGCACTTCTCACTTACTATACGGTCAAGATGCTCTCACAACAGTTCAATAGGGTTGAGATCCGGTGACTGTGCTGGCCACTCCATTGTAGACAGAATACGAGCTGACTGCTTCTTCCCTAAATAGTTCTTGCATAGTTTGGAGCTGTCATTCTCCTGTTTTAGGAGGAAATTGGCTCAAATTAAGCGCCGTCCACAGGGTATGGCATGGCGTTGCAAAATGGAGTTGCCTTCCTTCTTCAAGATCCCTTTTAGCCTGTTCAAATCTCCAACTTCACCACCACAAAAGTACCTCCCAACCATCACATCATTTGTATTTATTTAACTAGGCATGTCAGTTAAGAACAAATTCTTATTTTCAATGATGGCTTAGGAAGAGTGGGTTAACTGGGGCAGAATGACAGATTTTTACCTTGTCAGCTCAGGGATTCGATCTTGCAACTTTTCGGTTATTAGTCCAACGCTCTAACCACTAGGCTACCTGCCACCCCACCATGCTTGACAGATGGCGTCAAGCACTCCTCCTGCATCTTTTCATTTTTTCTGTGTCTCACGAATGTTCTTCTTTGTGATCCGAACACCTCAAACTTATATTCGTCTGCCAATATCCCTTTTTTCCAATCTTCCTCTGTCCAGTGTCTGTGTTCTTTTGGCCATCTTAATCTTTTCTTTTTATTGGCTAGTCTGAGATATGTCTTTTTCTTTGCAACTCTGCCTAAAAGGCTAGCATCCCGGAGTCGCTTCTTCACTGTTGACGTTGAGACTGGTGTTTTGCGGGTACTATTTAATGAAGCTGTCAGTTGAGGACTTGTGAAGCGTCTTGTGACGGTCCTGAATTTTTCTGAACCTTCTCAGTGCTTCTCCTTCTAATAGGGCGCTTCCCCTTTAATTCCCCATTAAATAGCCAGCCTCAGCTGCGCGAAGGTGAAGTTGTGATTGAGACATGAATGAGGATTGTGTGCTACCCTCAGTTCATGAAGCTTCGCTATTCCGTTTGTTTTGTTGCCTTAAAGTGTGTGTTGTAGCCTTAAAGCGAGTTTACCCAGGATTGGATCCACTCTGTGCGTCTGTGGACTACACCTCTCCGTTGTTCAAAGTGGCCTTTTCTCCGCTGGAGATATGTTGGCGGATTGGATTGTTTGACTGACCGACTGACTAAAACTTTTTGTACACGGTATTTCATTTGTTTTGGGGTGATGTATACTGTGATTTATGTAGTTGTGAGGACGTATTAGTCTTTGATTAGTCTTTGATACGCTTTATAGTTGTGTTGTAAAATAAGTGTTATTTTGAGTGTATGAATATACTGGGTTTACGCTAAGGACAAACGTTCCGTGACTAAGGTCACTGGAGTCCCTGAACTTATTTACCGGGCTGGACTCTTTTTATGCCCGAGGTACAGGACATTTCTAAATGAACAAGAGCGCATTATTTGTTATATTGTTGTTTCAGTTGTGTGTGTGTGTATCATTTATGTTGTAATACAACCACGCAAAAGAATACACTTGTTTGAAGTTCTTTCCATGTTTTAAGGTTTATGAAAAGTATATTCCATCCTGACTTTACATAAGTCCTTGTATTGTGTGGACTTGACGGACAGGTGGGACGCATTCCCTCCCAAACCAAAAGGAGAAACCAATGCTTTCTCTGGTAGGCACAACCTACCTGCACCCTATAAATAACCTCAAGTCAAAACCGTTAGTCTGTTTCTCAATCTAGACACTCTAATGTACTTGTCTCTTGCTCAGTTGTGCACCGGGGCCTCCCACTCCTCTTTCTATTCTGGTTAAGACAGTTTGTGCTGTTCTGTGAAGGGAGTAGTACACAGCTTTGTATCGAGATTTCAGTTTTTTTGCAATTTCTCGCATGGAATAGCCTTCATTTCCAGAACAATAATAGATTGACGAGTTTCAAAGAAAGTGCTTTGTTTCTGCCCATTTTGGCCTGTATCGAACCACAAAGTCTCATGCTTCAGATACTAACTAGTCCAAGAAGCCAGTTATATTGCTTCTTAAACTCTTCAGGCTGCAAGCCCGACGCCGGTACACTTATGACAACGCCAGCTCAAGTGCAGGGCGCGAAATTCAAAATATATTTTTTAGAAATATTTAACTTTCACACATTAACAAGTCCAATACAGCATTTGAAAGATAACACTCTTGTGAATCCAGCCAACATGTCCATTTTAAAATGTTTTACAGCGAAAACACCACGTATATTTATGTTAGCTCACCACCAAATACAAAAAGGACAACATTTTCACAGCACAGGTAGCATGCACAAGCCAACCTAACTAACCAAGATCCAACCAAACTAACAAAGAACAAACTTCATCAGATACAGTCCAATAACATGTTACACAATAAATCTATGTTTTGTTTGAAAAATGTGCATATTTGAGGTATAAATCAGTTTTACATTGCAGCTACCATCACAGCTACCGTCAGAAATAGCACCGAAGCAGCCAGAGTAATTACAGACACCAACGTCAATACCTAAATACTCATCAAAAACATTTCTGAAAAATACATGGTGTACAGCAAATGAAAGACAGCATCTTGTGATTCCAGCCAATATTTCCGATTTATTAAGTGTTTTACAGCGAAAAACATTATAGCATTATAGCATATAATTAGCTTACCACAATAGCCAGAACACAAGCCATTTCCCAGCAGCAAAAGTTAGCGATCGTAACAAACCAGCAAAAGATATATAATTTTGACTAACCTTGAAAACTTCATCAGATGACAGTCCTATAACATCAGTTATACATACACTTATGTTTTGTTCGAAATGTGCATATTTAGAGCTGAAATCAGTGGTTATACATTGTGCTAACGTAGCATCTTTTTCCACAACGTCCGGATATTTATCTGACACTCACATATTCGACCAAATAACTATTTAAACATGACAAAAAATACATGTTGTATAGGAATGATAGATACACTAGTTCTTAATGCAATCGCAGTTTAGAATTCTAAAAATAACTTCATATAACATAAGGCTTACGTATGGCGAGATAGTGCCCAAACCTGGGCGCAAAACTAATAGTACACAGTTCGACAGATATATGAAATAGCATCATAAAATGGTCCTACTTTGATGAGCTTCCATCAGAATGTTGTACAAGGGTCCTTTGTCCAAACAGTCGTTGTTTGTTTTAGATGTCCTTTGTCCTCCTTGAATTAGCAAGCACACTAGCCAAGTGGCGCGAAGCTCTCCTTCCTGAACATACGCAGACAAAGCAACACGCCTAACGTCCCAAAAAATTTCAATCAATAAAACTATATTGAAAAAACATACTTTACGATGATATGTGACATGTATCAAATAAAATCAAAGCCGAGATAGTAGTCGCCTATAACGACAGCTTTCCAGAAGGCCAATCTCCAGTCCATCCTCGCGCTTTCCAGAAAACAGGAAATGGGTCACACGTCATTCCAAGAGGATTTATTCCACCTCAGACCAAGATAATCACCCCATTTCTTCTCTCACTGCCMCTTGACATCTYGTGGAAGGTGTATGACGTGCATGTATACTAATACGTATCATGCCCATTTATAGGCAGGCCCTAGAACAGAGACCTCGATTTCAGAAATCTCACTTCCTGACAGGAAGTGTGCTGCAGAATGAGTTCTGTTTCACTCAGAGAAATAATTCAAACGGTTTTAGAAACTAGAGAGTGTTTTCTATCCAATAGTAATAATAATATGCATATTGTACGAGCAAGAATTGAGTACGAGGCCGTTTGAAATGGGCACCTTTATCCAAGTTACTCAATACTGCCCCTGCAGCCATAAGAAGTTTTAATCAGTACAGCAGTTTTCAGCTGCGCTAATATAATTGCAAAAGGGTTTTCTAGTTATCAATTAGCCTTTTAAAATGATGAACTTGGATTAGCTAACACAACGTGCCATTGGAACACAGGAGTGATGGCTGCTGATAATAGGCCTCTGTACGCCTATTTAGACATTCCATAAAAAATCTGCTGTTTCTAGTTACAAAGTCATTTTCAACATTAACAATGTCTACACTGTATTTCTGATCAATTTGATGTTATTTTAATGGACAAAAAATMAGCTTTTCTTTCAAAAACAAGAACATTTCTAAGTGACCACAAACTTTTGAATGGTAGTGTATAGATAGTATTATTTTTGCATTTGCCTTTCTGTATTATTTGAAAAATTCTGCAAATATTGAAGCATTGTAACAAATAACGAGAATATTGATAGTCCAACATAGTAGCCAATGAGAGGGGGCGGCTTTCGCAAATTTTTCCCCGGGCCAGCTTGTCTGATATTGTGTGGTCTACCCTGCAGTTGCACTATCTGTGTACTCATTATAGTTAAACAAACAGCCCTACATCCACACTATAGCTAGCCTAAATAACTTAGCAATATTTAATGCCGTATTGCCATCGAGACTGATCTGTTACAATATCACATTTTAATTCAGGAAAATGGATAAGCAAGATGATATAGATAGGGATTAGCCATGCAGGCAGGGAATGATGAAGATATAGGCCTACAGCAAGAAGTTAAAAAAAGTTAGCCCAACTAAGTATTCATTAATGATTTGCATTATCTCAATTATCATTCTGTCACTGCATGACAATACACCTGTTAGCCTATGGCCTACAATTGTTATTGTCTTTAAAGCCAAAATAGATGTTGAAATGCTCTAAATGGCAAGTTGTTCAATTGTGTTTGTTTTCATAGCTATCTATGAAACTAAAATTGCACTAGCCCACTGGACCAATAAATGAAAATATCAATTGCAGCTATCACAACCTATATTTTTATAGAAATGAAATAGCTTTCGTTTTTGAATAGTGTCCGAAAAGGAGGGATCCCCCGCCTCCGAATTCCCAATTCAATTAACCTCTGGCAGTCAGATTACAACAAGGCTTAAAAGGCAGAGTTAAAATGCCCACATCAAATTCAAAGCAATCGGCYCACTGCCTAAACGGCTGACTGGCAAAGCAAACTGGCACTCTCTGCTTTCTTAAAGTGAGAGAAAAGGTGTGCGGGCTGGCAGCTGCTCTCCAAGCGATGCTCTGCATGGCCCTAAAGCCAGCCAATCAATACGCTAAACCGCTTTTGCAATTTTATCGGGATTGGAATGACTGTAGTTTACATTACATTTTTGGTCTTGAGGTAGAACTGACGCCCCTGACTATAATCCAATGAGAGGTGAAGTAATTTACTATATTGCTGAAAACTATTTAATCATTTTTTAGAGCACTGGCTCCCTTCAGAGCTCACTTTACCTGCCAACCCCAGCTATTCCCGCCCCCCTGATAGATAGCCCTCCTAGAACATGTTCACTTTTATAACTGCCACAAGTAGCAGAAGAGGATGATACGTACTGTGCTGTTTACTACCAGAGACTCACACTTCTGTGCTATCTTAAAACCTGATCTGGCAGAAGGTGTCTTACTCAAGTCTCTTTCACTTCCTTCAGAATTCTGGCCATTATTTTTTGTTGCAACTGTTCAAACTAGTTGTTTGTCTTTTGAGTTCAAGTTCAATCAATGCCATAACAAATAGCATCTCCCCCTCCTACTTCTTCCTTGAAAACAATAAAAATCACTCTGTAAGTATGGAACTGCTAGGGCCATAGCCCAATTTTCAGTGTGATATAACTACAATCTCTCAATCATACATCATAAGTGAAAAACAACAATTAAAGGCACTTCCATTTGTTACGATGAGCGAAGTGGGGGAACCCAAGAGCAGACTCAGAAGAGGAAGCCGGGATGAATGCACAAAAAGGTTTATTGATCACAGAGAAATGGGGAGTGCAGAACCGGGATAGCTCAGATGAGTTGCAAAAACCAGGAGTGTAGAGTGAGGTTGGAGTTGGCTGAGTAGAACAGGGGAACAGGTCCTGAGGGGAATCCAAGGTAATAGCGGTGAGTGATATCCAGAGCAAGGTGGTTGGTGGTGAGATGTGGAACAGGAGACAGGAGCCAGAGAGGTAATGAGCAGAGATTACGATCTGGCAGCGTGGAGGTGGCAGGAAAGAGTATATGTAGAGGTCTTGATTTTTTTGGACGATTTGCAGCTGGTAGGGATCTGCTCTGAGTCCAGCACACCTGTCTCCAACCACACACACAGAGCGAGAGCGAGAGAGAGAGTATACAGGGGGAGTACTGCAAGTTAGGACGACACCGGATGGGTGTAGTGGAAGCAGATGTGACACCATTATGTGGTCTTGTGGTTTCTACGCATATTTAGTTATGAAATTGTAAGTCCAACTGTCGCTTGTGTTTTTTTCTCTCTGGCCTTATTTGAGTTCATCCAGTTTAGCTGGAATTAGCAGTTTAGCAAAGAGCTGGAATAAGTTAACATTTTCAAGTTTATTTGTGTAATTAACACTATACATTGCAAAGTCTTAATCACCTGAGCTCTCATAATAAAAACACAATATAAAACGCCAAAATATACAAAAAAGCAACAATGAAATGGTAAAATCTGATAATACATAAAGTAGTACAGTAAAAGAAAAAATGCCTAGTGTGACAAGTTATCTGTTCTGCCAGGATTGACCCACTGTACCCTGCACCCACATTCTACTCCTCACGGAGTGAAAAATGCAACCAAACTTTATGAGATGGTTTCTTTGACACAGATGAAGTCTAGTCATGGACTAAAAAGTATTAAACAACGGAGATGTGTTGCATAAGGCTGGTTTATGCATAATCAAGCCAAAATCTCATCGGCTGGCTATTATTGGAGAAAAAATAATAATAGGAGTAAATCTTTCACTCGGGACCAGTAGAGAAAAGGCTGAGGAAGATTATTTCCGCTCTCCTCCAACCCCCTGGATAAAGACCTTTCTGAAAATCACTGTTTAATCCGGCGCTCAGGAGGAAAATGGGCAGAAAAAAGATTACCTCATCTTAGTTTGGATCTTGGAAATGTCACATTGTAAGATTGGGAGGCTTGGGAAACCCAGGCAATGAAGTTGGGATTACACCCTGATTCTATTTTTATAAGACTCTAGGATCTCCTCACACTTCATTTGAAATTAAACTCACTTAAAGTATTGCTTTTGGAAAAAGTTTCTTTAGACGAGACATAAATGCACAAATACATTAGAGTAAATCATTATATACAGTAATATTTGTATTGTATTATACATCGGTTTATAGTACAATAATTTAAATACATGCTCCGGAACTTTGGCGACTACGAAATATTTTATAAACCTCCCGTTTTGGTCTGGATATGTCATTGTGTAGTTCGTACATGCATAATCTATGAGCAMAATTACTTTCTTACCTCAGTTAGCCACAACGTCCCTAGTTTTGAAGTCTGTTCCCACCATGTTTCCACCCATCCAGGACATCTATACTGAACAAAAATATACAGGCAATGATTTCAACAATTTTACTGAGTTACAGTTCATATAAGGAGATCAGTCAATTTAAATAAATTCATTAGGCCCTAATCTATGAATTTCACAAGACTGGGCAGGGGCGCAGCCATGGGTGGGCCTGGGAGGGGCATAGGCCCTCCCAGGCATAGACTTCGGACCCAGGCCCACCCACTGGGGAGCCAGGCCTAACCAATCAGAATGAGTTTTCCCCACGAAGCTAGATGTGGAGGTCCTGGGATGGCGTGGCTAAACGTGGTCTCCGGTTGTGAGGCCAGTTGGACGTACTGCCTAATACTCTTACAATTCCAAGGCTCTGTATGGGCTTTGTTTATTCAAATTGATCCCTGTGGCAGACTTATACAATGCATTTGGAAAGAATTCAGACCCATGAACTTTTTCTAAAATGAATGAAATACATGTTTTTTCCTCATCAATCTACACACAATACCCCATAATGACAAAGCGAAAACAGTTATTCAAGAATTTTTGGGGCTAATGTATTAAAATAAAAAACAGATACCTCATTTACATACGTTTTCAGACCCTTTGATATGAGACTCGGAATTGAGCTCAGGTGCATCCTGTATGCATTGATCATCCTTGAGATGTTTCTACAACTTGATTGGAGTCCACCTGTGGTAAATTAAATTGATTGGACATMATTTGGATAGGCACACACCTGTCTATATAAGGTTCCWCAGTTGACAGTGCATGTCAGAGCAAAAAGAAAGCCATGAGGTTGAATGAATTGTTGGTTGAGCTCTGATACAGGATTGTGTCGAGGCACAGATCTGGGGAAGGGTACCAAGACATTTCTGCAGCATTGAAAGTCCCCAAGAACACAGTGGCCTCCATCATTCTTAAATGGAAGAAATTTGGAACCACCAACACTCTTCCCATAGCTGGCTGCCTGGCCAAACTGAACAATCGGGGGAGAAGGGTCTTGGTGAGGGTGGTGATGTTGACAGGAGTTGMGCACATGAGTCATGCATCAAACAATAGGCGTAGGGCCTAACTAAGCATACAGCATCGATTTAAAGACATGTTTGGGAGCTGTTAATTTCCCTACTGACATGCAGTCTCTATACTAGGCAATCTCTTATAGGTCTAATGGTAACACCATTACATGTTAGTTGAGTGTAACATGCTGGAAAGATGCAATTCTGATGCTGTTCAACACATTTACATTACATTTACATTTAAGTCATTTAGCAGACGCTCTTATCCAGAGCGACTTACAAATTGGTGCATTCACCTTATGATATCCAGTGGAACAACCACTTTACAATAGTGCATCTAACTCTTTTAAGGGGGGGGGTTAGAAGGATTAACTTTATCCCTATCCTAGGTTATTCCTTAAAGAGGTGGGGTTTCAGGTTGTCTCCGGAAGGTGGTGATTGACTCCGCTGACTGGCATCGTGAGGAGTTTGTTCACCATTGGGGTGCCAGAGCAGCGAACAGTTTTGACTGGGCTGAGCGGGAACTGTACTTCCTCAGAGGTAGGGAGGCCGAGCAGGCCAGAGGTGGATGAACGCAGTGCCCTTGTTTGGGTGTTAGGGCCTGATCAGAGCCTGAAGGTACGGAGGTGCCGTTCCCCTCACAGCTCCGTAGGCAAGCACCATGGTCTTGTAGCGGATGCGAGCTTCAACTGGAAGCCAGTGGAAGAGAGCGGTAGGATGGCGGTGACGTGAGAGAACTTGGGAAAAGTTGAACACCAGACGGCTGCGGCGTTCTGGATGAGTTGTAGGGGTTTAATGGCACAGGCAGGGAGCCAGCCAACAGCGAGTTGCAGTAATCCAGACGGGAGTGACAAGTGCCTGATTAGGACCTGCGCCGCTTCCTGCGTGAGGCAGGGTCGTACTCTGCGAAATGTTGTAGAGCAATGAAACTACAGGAACGGGTCCACCGCCTTCGATGTTAGTTGAGAACGACAGGGTGTTGTCCAGGATCACGCCAAGGTTCTTAGCACTCTGGGAGGAGGACACAATGGAGTTGTCACCGTGATGGCGAGATCATGGAAGGGCAGTCCTTCCCGGGAGGAAGAGCAGCTCCGTCTTGCCGAGGTTCAGCTTGAGGTGGTGATCCGTCACCACACCTGATATGTCTGCCAGACATGCAGAGATGCGATTCACCACCTGGTTATCAGAGGGGGAGAAGGAGAAGATTAATTGTGTGTCGTCTGCATAGCAATGATAGGACAGACATGTGAGGTAATGACAGAGCCAAGTGACTTGGTGTAATAGCGAGAATAGGAGAGGGCCTAGAACAGAGCCTGGGGAGACACCAGTGGTGAGAGCACGTGGGGCGGAAGACAGATTCTCGCCACGCCCACCTGGTAGGAGCGACCTGTCAGGTAGGACGCAATCCAAGCGTGGGCCGTGCCGGAGTGCCCAGCTCGGAGAGGTGGAGAGGAGGATCTGATGGTTCACGTATCAAAGGCAGCCGATAGGTCTAGAAGGATGAGAGCAGAGGGAGAGAGAGTTAGCTTTGCAGTGCGGAGCGCCTCCGTGACACAGAAGAAGAGCAGTCCTCAGTTGAATGACTAGTCTTGAAACCTGACTGATTTGGATCAAGAAGGTCATTCTGAGAAAGATAGCAGGAGAGCTGGCCAAGGACGGCACGTTCAGAGTTTTGGAGAGAAAAAGAAGAAGGGATACTGGTCTGTAGTTGTTGACATCGGAGGGATCGAGTGTAGGTTTTTTCAAAGGGGTGCAACTCTCGCTTCTTGAAGACGGAAGGGACGTAGCCAGCGGTCAAGGATGAGTTGATGAGCGAGGTGAGGTAAGGGAGAAGGTCTCCGGAAATGGTCTGGAGAAGAGAGGAGGGGATAGGGTCAAGCGGGCAGGTTGTTGGGCGGGCCGGCCGTCACAAGACGCGAGATTCATCTGTGAGAGAGGGGGAGAAAGAGGTCAAAAGCACAGGGGTAGGGCAGTGGTGAGCAGAACCAGCGGGTGTCTTTGACTTAGCAAACGAGGATCGGATGTCGTCGACCTTCTTTTCAAAATGGTTGACGAAGTCATCAGCAGAGAGGGAGGAGGGGGGAGGAGGGAGGAGGATTCAGGAGGGAGGAGAAGGTGGCAAAGAGCTTCCTAGGGTTAAGAGGCAGATGCTTGGAAATTTAGAGTGGTAGAAATTGGCTTTAGCAGCAGAGACAGAAGAGGAGAATGTAGAGAGGAGGGAGTGAAAGGATGCCAGGTCCGCAGGGAGGCGAGTTTTCCTCCATTTCCGCTCGGCTGCCCGGCCCTGTTCTGTGAGCTCGCAATGAGTCGTCGAGCCACGGAGCAGGAGGGGAGGACCAGCCGGCCTGGAGGATAGGGGACATAGAGAGTCAAAGATGCAGAAAGGGAGGAGAGGAGGGTTGAGGAGGCAGAATCAGGAGATAGGTTGGAGAAGGTTTGAGCAGAGGGAAGAGATGATAGGATGGAAGAGGAGAGAGTAGCGGGGGAGAGAGAGCGAAGGTTGGGACGGCGCGATACCATCCGAGTAGGGGGCAGTGTTGGATGAGAGCGAGAGGGAAAAGGATACAAGGTAGTGGTCGGAGACTTGGAGGGGAGTTGCAATGAGATTAGTGGAAGAACAGCATCTAGTAAAGATGAGGTCAAGCGTATTGCCTGCCTTGTGAGTAGGGGGGAAGGTGAGAGGGTGAGGTCAAAAGAGGAGAGGAGTGGAAAGAAGGAGGCAGAGAGGAATGAGTCAAAGGTAGACGTGGGGAGGTTAAAGTCACCCAGAACTGTGAGAGGTGAGCATCCTCAGGAAAGGAACTTATCAGGGCGTCAAGCTCATTGATGAACTCTCCAAGGGAACCTGGAGGGCGATAAATGATAAGGATGTTAAGCTTGAAAGGGCTGGTAACTTGTGACAGCATGGAATTCAAAGGAGGCGATAGACAGATGGGTCAGGGGAGAAAGGAGAGAATGTCCACTTGGGAGATATGAGGATCCCAGTGCCACCACCCGCTAGACCAGAAGCTCTCGGGGTGTGCGAGAACACGTGGGCAGACGAGACACAATGTGGACATGACTTGTTTATTTTCTCACTCTTTTGCAATATGAAATAAAATGTGTCCCCTTCTCTTTTGTAGCTTTAATTATGTAAAAGTGATTTTCCCAACATCTTACAGGCCTGGGCAATTCCAGTCCTCTGATTTGTGTCACACTTTTCCCCCATCACAGCTGATTTAAACTAATTGCATTCCAAACTGAAGGTCATGATAATTTGATTATTGGAGTCAGGTGTGTTAGCTGGGGCTGTGGCAAAAGTGTGACACCAATCAAGCCCCTGAGGACTGGAGTTGCCCAGGCCTGCGGGTACAGTAATATACTGCTAGATTCGAATGGATGCCTTTGTGTTAGTGTCTATTCTGTGTAAAGCATTTGCACCTACATCCATCTGTTTGTTGTTCTACACTAAAAGCAAACCCTTGGTGTTTTACCGGATGTTGTATTCTGTATTTATATTGCAAAGTCCTGCTAGTTCTGTATGGTGTTTGTTCTTGTCTGAACCATGTTCAACCAAATCATCAAATTAAACAACTAACTGATAGAACATCTGCATAATAATGACTTAGTCCTGGTTCTGTCATCTGCCTTGTGAACAACAAGTACACTCTTTTATTTGATTTTTTTTTTACCCCTTTATCTCCCCAATTTCGTGGTGTCCACTTGGTAGTTACAGTCTTGTCCCATCGGTGCAAGCCGCACTGCTTCTTGACACAATGTCCGCTTAACCCGGAAGCCAGCCGCACCAATGTGTCGGAGGAAACACRGTACACCTGGTGACCGTGTCAGCGTGCATTGCGCCCAGCCCGCCACAGGAGTCGCCAAATGCGCGCTGCCCCATGGGTCTCCCGGTTGTCGGCAGGCTGTGACAGAGCCTGGACTCTAACCAGGATCGCTAGTGGCACAGCTAGCACTGCGATGCGCCACTCGGGAGGCCCCCAACAAGTACACTCTTGCACTTTCTGTTGTGATCTAACTTTATGAATACGGGCCCTTGTCTAGTTGCCATTTTGTCATGAAATGATGAGCTTGAAGAAGGGTCAGGTTCACCACAAAGCATGTCTCCTAAACGAAGCAGCCCTCAGTCTCCCCCTTTTCATTAGAAATGCTGTCATGGTCATTTTAAACTGCATTCTCAGACAGTGTGTCCCCAATGTGCTTTTCTGGCGGGGTAATCCCTCCATACCCACAAGAGCACTCACATGCGCACGCACACGGCACCAAGGGGCRAAGCATGGGGGGCTATCTGCACATCTGAGATTGTCTTTTTGTGCACAAATTAATACAGGGGCTTTGTTGGCGCTGCCTGGAGTATTTTGTGTGAGCATACACATCATCCTCCCTCTACATGAGGGCAGCGCAGGMTAATACTTGGTCCAGTGTAACTGAGTACAGCCCTGACATTAAAACTAGTACACCAACTGGCTGTAGCATGGCTCTTAAACTACTGGAGTGACAGCGTTTGTGATTAAAAGTGAAAATGTCAGGTGTCCTGCTGCTATGCTCCTCTGCGGTATATTTGAGTCTCTGAGACACAGTCGCTGTGACAAAGTAAATCGTTGTGACTTACAGTACAGCAGGGAATTCCGCTCATTTCTCGTGTAGTAGACTGCCACAACTAGAGGAGTGTGGGTTGTGGTCTTATTTACTACCAAATGTATTTTAAGACTAATGCTGTGATGAGTTGTGCCAACTCACAAAATAAAGAATTATTGGAGAAGGAGACCAAGGAGACCCGAAACAAAAACAAAGAGGGGAAGAATGGAAGAATTGTGAAGTTAACCATGTGGGGTGTACTTGTTGACATTCTGAGTAAGCCAGTCAGCTATGCAACAAGCCACACAAGAAAGCAATATTGGAGAAGACTGAAATACTAAACCAGAACAAGGGAAGAATTGTAAAGTTAGCTATGTGGGGTGTACTTGTTGACATCCGGAATAATAATCTAACTATGCCAGACAGAGTAGAACAGTGTTGTGACAGAGGAGTGATACACCAACCCACACAGTGAAGTCTTGATGGAAAGAGGCCACAAACAGAGCTAGGGAAACCATGTGAAGCCATGTGCGGTGTACTTGCTGACAACCACAGCAGAGCAGCAGAGGAAGCAATATTGGAGAAGACCAAAATAAGACTTGGAAGAATTGTGAAGTTAGCCATGTGGGGTTCCTTGTTGACAACCACAGCAGAGCTTCYTGCCGGAGGAGAGATGGAAGGAATTGGTGGTCTCCCCTGTGTGTGMGCATTGTAGCACTGGGGCATAAAGCGCCACTCAAATTTACCCAGAAGCTGTATGAAGGCAAGTGCCGAAGGCCCAAAACGTGTTGATTTCAACAATAAATACTCATTTTTTAAGACATTTCCCCATGTCCAACCAAGAGTTGCTGTATTTTTCATCATGATAATGAAAAATCACTCACCATGAAGAACCTCTGTCCTGTCCTCAAAAAGCACAGTCAGCCTCAGCTAGGCTAATCCTCTTTACCCATGTTTAATCATTAACACAGCCCAAGCACTGCTTACCCCCTGCCTAACATGGTCCCACCACATTATCAACAACCCAGCTCTGTAACCCCACCAGCCTGACAAACAGCCATCTCTATAGAAATCATCATGGTCCCCCTTTGTGAGCACAAATTCATTTTTTAAAGATTGAAGCTGTAATAGSTTCTCCATTTCGTTAAGAGTATTTTAACTTAAGCAAACTGTTTTCCACTCTGCAATGTGACTTGAAATTATGCTATCACCACATACACTGAGTGTACAAAACATTAGGAACACCTTCCTAATATTGAGTTGCACCCCCTTTTGCACTCAGAACAGCCTCAATGTGTCGGTATATGGACTCTGCAAGGTATTGAAAGCAGTATCCAAAGGAATACCCATACTGACACCAATGGCTGGATATCTTTTGGGTGGTGGACCATTTATGATTACACACGGGAAACTGTTGAGCGTGAAAACCCCAATGGATTTCACAAATGACATCAATAAGGGATCATAGATTTCACCTGGATTGACCTGGTGAGTCTATGTCATGGAAAAAGTAGGTGCTTGTAATGTTGTGTATACTCAGTGTATACCTGGCTATTACAACAGATCAAATATTTTTTACCAAATTCGTAGTTACTGCACTTTTCCTTTGTAGGGCAGAATAATGCTCATATTAAATCAATCTATGATCATCATCGAGCATCACTTGTGTGTCCCAATCTTCATAATACGTTCACTTAACAACTGTGACGTGCAGTGTATATGGGAGACAGTACGCAACTCTGCATCGGATGCACTTAAAATGCGCTGCTACTCACAAAACATTTCAGATATACAGTTGAAGTCAGAAGTTTACATACACTTAGGTTGGAGTCATTAAAACTAGTTTTTCTACCAAACTATAGTTTTGGCAAGTCAGTTAGGACATCTACTTTGTGCATGACAC
Source organism: Salvelinus sp. IW2-2015 (assembly GCF_002910315.2). Classification (NCBI taxonomy): domain Eukaryota; kingdom Metazoa; phylum Chordata; class Actinopteri; order Salmoniformes; family Salmonidae; genus Salvelinus; species Salvelinus sp. IW2-2015. The sequence goes on along the minus strand of NW_019942568.1, from coordinate 169,354 downwards.
AAGTCATTTTTCCAACAATTGTTTACAGACAGATTATTTCACTCATAACTCACTGTATCACAATTCCAGTGGGTCAGAAGTTTACATACACTAAGTTGACTGTGCCTTTAAACAGCTTGGAAAATTCCAGAAAATTATGTCATGGCTTTAGAAGCTTCTGATAGGCTAATTTGTCACGCCCTGACCATAGAGAACCATTGTTGCTCTTTGGTATAGTAGGTCAGGGTGTGACTAGGGGGGGATTTAGTATATGTATGTCTATGTTTTATTCTAGTTTATTATTTATATGTGGGTATTTTAGTTTTCATATTTCTAGGTTGGTGTGCTTGATATGGTTCCCAATTAGAGGCAGCTGGTTATCGTTGTCTCTAATTGGTGATCATATTTAAGTAGCATTTTTTCCACCTGTGTTTTATAGGATATTGTTTTGAGTTAGTGCACGTAGCACCTCTGTAGTCACTGTTCGTTGTTTGTTTCATTCTTTCTTTGTTGTTTTGTGCGTTTTCAAATAAATATTATGTGGAAACCATATCGCGCTGCAGTTTGGTCCGATATTTATTCCAGCGAACGTGACATAATTGACATAATTTGAGTCATTTCAAGGCTTACCTTCAAACTCAGTCCCTCTTTGCTTGACATCATGGGAAGAACTCAGAACTCAGGAAAGAAATTGTTGTCACGTTCCTGACCTATTGTTCCTTTTTCTTTTATTTATTTAGTTGGTCAGGGCGTGAGTTGGGGTGGGTTGTCTTTGTGTGTTTTGTCTAGTTTAGGGTGTGTGTATTGTTTAAGGYGTTTTTAGTATGTATGGGGTTGTGTTCAATGTAGGTGTTTAGGAAAGTCTATGGTTGCCTGATTTGGTTCTCAATCAGAGACAGCTGTTTATTGTTGTCTCTGATTGGGAGCCATATTTAAGGCAGCCATAGGCTTTAGGTGTTTGTGGGTAATTGTCTATGTTCTATGTTGCATGTGTGCACTAGTTCTTTCCTAAAGGCTTACGTTCGTCTGTTTGTTTTGTTTCGTTTTCTTCTTATTAAAAAGAAGACGTCTTATTTTTCACACGCTGCGTTTTGGTCCTCTCTCTCTTATCAAGACGATCGTGACAGAATTACCCACCAAACAAGGATCAAGCAGCGTGATCAGCGGCAACAGGAGCAACGCAAGGGGAATGGCAATGGGATGTCAATCTGGACTACACTACGTGGGAGGAGATCGACAGGTGGGCGATCGACCCAGGGCGAATGCCGGAGCCCGCCTGGGATTCTCTGGCGCCAGTGCGGGAGGGATACCGGCGAATGGAGGCAGCAAAACGACGCGGTAGGAAGCCTGTGAGTCAGCCCAAACAATTATTGGGGGGGGGCTTAAAGGAGTGTGGCGAAGTCAGGTAGAGACTCTGGCATACTCCTGTACTTACCGTGGAGAGCGAGAGTACGGGCAGACACCGTGTTTACGCAGTAGAGCGCATGGTGTCTCCTGTACGTGTTCATAGCCCGGTGCGGGTTATTCCACCTCCCAGCACTGGTAGTGCTAGATTGGGCATTGAGCCAGGTACATGAAGCCGGCTCAACGCGTCTGGTCTCCAGTGCGTCTCCTCGGGCCGGCATACCATGGCACCAGCCTTACGCATGGTGTCCCCGGTTCGCCTACATAGCCCGGTGCGGGTTATTCCATCTCCGCACTGGTCGGGCGACGGGGAGATTCAACCAGTTAAGGTTGGGCGATGGCTCGGTGCTCAAGGGAAGCCAGTACGCCTGCACGGTCCGGTATTTCCGGCGCCTCCCGCCCCAGCCAGTACCACCAGTGCCTACACAACGCACCAGGCTTCCTGTGCGTCTCCAGAGCCCTGTTCCTCTTCCCCGCACAGCTTGAGATGCGTGTCCCCAGTCCGGTACATCAGTTCCGGCACCACGCACTAGGCCTAATGTGCGTCTCCAGGGTCAAGTATGCCCTGTCCTTCTCCCCGACTAGCCTTCAGGTGCGTGTCCCCAGGCCGTACACCAGTTTCCGGCACCACGCACAGGCCTACAGTGCGCCTCAGCCGGCCTGAACTGCCCCGTCTGCCAGCGGCGCTGAACTGCCCGTCTGCCCAACGGCGCCTGAACTGCCCGTCTGCCAACGGCGCCTGAACTGCCGTCTGCCCAACGGCGCCTGAACTGCCCGTCTGCCAACGGCGCTGGAACTGCCCGTCTGCCAACGGCGCATGAACTGCCGGTCTGCCCAACGGCGCCTGTACTGCCGTCTGCCAACGCCGTCTGAACTGTCCGTCTGCCATGGAGCCTTCAAAGCCGCCGTCTGCATGAGCCTTCAGAGCCGTTCGCCAGACATGGAGCACCAGAGCCTGCGCTCAGTATCTGGAGCTGCTCAGAGCCTCCCTGCAGACTATGTAGTAGATTCTCATTGATGTCTCTTTCCGTCTTCGACTCATGTATTCAGCTCAGATGCCCGTTTTAGTTTACCTTTAGTTGATTGTCTAGTCTAGATGTCTTTGTCCTGCCATGATTTTCGTGTATATGTCAGAGACTTGTTTCTCGCTTAGTATTAGGATCAGTTCCAGAGCTCTCCGCAGACAGGATAGCCAGAGCCTCGCCAGTTCTCATGGTATCAGTTCCTATGTCTGTCTTTGTCTCTGTCATTGTCTCTAGTGTATCTTGTCCTAGTATTGTCTCTGCTTTCAGTTCTCTATTGTTGTATGTATGTAGTGTCTTTTGTCTAATCTATATTATTATTCTTCTATGGTAGTGTATGGTATTGGTTATAATGTATTTAGAGTTTATTGTGGTTCTATGTTTTTGTTGTCTTGGTTCGGATTTGGTATTGCTGTGGTCGGTAGCCGTGTGTGTGGTCGTGTATATGGTCTGGCGTGATTGGCTGTCGTGATAGGTGTTCGGGGTATGTCTCTGGGTTTGTGTCTTGGTTATTATGTTCGTTGTTGGTTGTTTCGTTGTTTGGTGCGTAAGTTGCTGTCGTGGCTGATTCTTGTTGTTTGGGTCGTGTAATGTGTTTCGCTGGCGTGTATATTCTTCTGTTTGCTGTGTGTGGATTATGTGTTTTTTCGCTGGTTTGTATTTCTTGTTGGTTCTGTAGGTTGTCTGTGGTTTTGTTCTGCTTTCTGTTGCTGTGTGTGTTGTATTTATGTGTTTGTTCGTGGCTTTTGCTGCTTTGTTGCTGTGGTATTTTTCGGCTCTGGCTGTCGCCTGGCTGGCGGATTCGGTCTCTGGGAAGGCTCATGGGCAGACTGGGCGGTTGTGAAAGGTCATGGCAGACGGACAGTTCAAGACGGCGTTGGGCAGACGGTTCAAGGGCAGTACATGGCGCCTCTCGGGTAACGGCGGGCATCGACGGGCAGTTTATGCGCCGTTGGGCAGACGGGCAAGTTCAGGCGCCGTTGGGGACGGGCAGTTCAAGGGCGCCGTTGGCAGACGGCAGTTCAGGGCCGTGGCAGACGGGCAGTTCAGGCGCCGTTGGGCAGGACGGCAAGTTCAGGCGCGCTGGGGCAGACCGGGCAGTTCAGGGCCGGCTGAGGCGCACTGGGTTAGGCCTGGGCGGGTGGCCGGACACCTGGTTGGTACCAAGGCTGGGGAAAGCACTAAGGCTGGTGCGGGGAGAAGGAACAGGGCATACTTGACACTGGGCGACGCACAATTAGCCTAGTGCGTGTGCCGGAACTGATGGGTAGCCGGACTGGGGCCACGCACTCGAAGGGCTAGTGCGGGGAGAGGAACAGGGCTCTGAGACGCACAGGAGCCATGGTGCGTTGTGTAGGCATGGTGGTATGGGGGCTGGTGGCGGGGAGGTGGCGCGGGAATACGACCGGCAGGCGTACTGCTCCCTTGACACCGGAGTGCCCAACTTACCTGGTTGATGCTCCCGTCGCCCGGCCATGGCGGGGAGATGGGGACTAACCCGACCGGGCATGTAGGCCGAACCGGGGACCATGCGCTAAGGGCTGGTGCATGTATGCGGCCGAGAGACGTGGAGACGCACCGTTGAGCCGGCTTACATGGTACTGGCTCAATGCCCAATCTAGCAAACAGTGGCTGGGAGCGTGGACATAACCGACCGGCTATGCAACACGTACAGAGCACATTGCGCTCTCTGGTAACAGGTGTCCTGCCGTACTCAATTCTGCTCCTTCACGGTTAAGTACATGGGAGTATGCGCAGGTTCTCCTAACCTTGACTTCGTCGCCACACTCCCTTTAAGCCCCCCGCCCTAATTGTTTTGGGCTGACTCACAGTGGCCTTCCTA
>NW_019942568.1:122364-165081 GCF_002910315.2 Salvelinus sp. IW2-2015 | reverse complement strand
TCTCGTTTGCATGCCGTTCTCATGCGTTCATGTTTTATATAGTCCTTGTGGATCATTTTGATTTTTTTTACCACTCTCTGCCCTACCTCTCCTCCCTCTACTCCCTCTGTCATTGCCTCTATCCACTCTCGCGCTACTACATGGACAACAGTAACTGTCACGTTGTCTAATTAAATGGACGACAGTAACTGTCAGTTGTCTAATTAAATGGACAACAGTAACTGTCACAAAAGTTGTCTAATAAATGGACGACAGTAACTGTCACATTGTCTAATTAAATGGCACAGCAACAGTAACTGTCACGTTGTCTAATTAAATGGACAACAGTTAACTGTCACGTTCTAATTAAGTGGACACAGTAACTGTCACGTTGTTAATTAACATGGACACAGTAACTGTCACGTTGTCTAATTAAAAGACAAATATGGACGACATAACTGTCACTTGTCTATTAATGACACAGTAACTGTCACGTTGTCTAATTAAATGGGACCACAGTAACTGTCACGTCACGCTCTAATTAAATGGACAACAGTAACTGTCACGTGTCTAATTAAATGGACAACAGTAACTGTCACGTTGTCATAAAATTACAAACGCGACGAACAGTAAACTGTCACGTTGTCTAATTAAAGTGGACACAGTAACTGTCACGTTGTTCTAATTAAATGGACAAACAGTAACTGTCACGTTGTCTAATTAAATGGACGACATAACTTCAGTGTCTAATTAAATGGACAACAGTAACTGTCACGTTGTCTAATTAATGGGACAACAGTTATTGAGACGACAGTAACTGTCACGTTGTCTAATTAAATGGACACAGAACTGTAAGTTGCTAATTAATGGACACAGTAACTGTCACGTTGGTTCTAATTAAATGGACGACAAGTAACTGTCACGTTGTCTTAATTAATGGACAAAACTATTAATGAGCACGGTACCCAGTAACTGTCACGTTGTTAATTAAATGGACAGACAGTAAACTGTCACGTTGTCTAATTAAATGGACGAACAGTAACTGTCACGTTGTCCTATATTAAATGGACATATGACACAGTAACTGTGCACGTCGTCTAACTAAATGGACAAAACTCTAGTCAACTGTCACGTGTCTAATTAAAGTGGGACAACAGTAACTGTCACGTTGTCTAATTAAAATGGCAGACAGTAACTGTCACGTTGTCTAATTAAATGGACAACCGAGTAACTGTCACGTTGTCTAATTAACATGGACGACAGTAACTGCACGTTGTGCTAATTCTAAATGGACAACAGAACTGTCACGTTGTCTAATTAAATGGACAACAGTAACTGTCACGTTGTCTAATTAAATGGACAACAGTAACTGTCACGTTGTCTAATTAAATGAAAAATGGACAACAGTAACTGTCACGTTGTCCAATTAAATGGACAACAGTAACTGTCACGTTGTCTAATTAAATGGACAACAAACTGTCACGTTGTCTAATTAAATGGACAACAGTAACTGTCACGTTGTCCAATTAAATGGACAACAGTAACTGTCACGTTGTCTAATTAAATGGACAACAGTAACTGTCATGTTGTCTAATAAATGGACAACAGTAACTGTCACGTTGTCTAATTAAATGGACAAACGGAGCAACTCTTCATGTTGTCTAATTAAATGGACAAAACAGTAACTGTCACGTTGTAAAATCACAGTTAAGTCTCAATGGACAACAGTAACTGTCATTGTATGTATGGACTAAATAATGAGCACATAACTGGCCAACGACACAGTAACTGTCACGTTGTCTAATTAAATGGACAACAGTAACTGTTGCTCTGTTGTCACGTTCCTGACCTATTGTTCCTTTTTCTTTTATTTATTTAGTTGGTCAGGGCGTGAGTTGGGGTGGGTTGTCTTTGTGTGTTTTGTCTAGTTTAGGGTGTGTGTATTGTTTAAGGYGTTTTTAGTATGTATGGGGTTGTGTTCAYTGTAGGTGTTTAGGAAAGTCTATGGTTGCCTGATTTGGTTCTCAATCAGAGACAGCTGTTTATTGTTGTCTCTGATTGGGAGCCATATTTAAGGCAGCCATAGGCTTTAGGTGTTTGTGGGTAATTGTCTATGTTCTATGTTGCATGTGTGCACTAGTTCTTTCATAGCTTCACGTTCGTCTGTTTGTTGTTTTGTTTTGTTTTCCTTCTTATAATAAAAAGAAGATGTCTTATTTTTCACACGCTGCGTTTTGGTCCTCTCTCTCTTATCAAGACGATCGTGACAATTGTCTGGTTCATCCTTAGGAGCAATTTCCAAACGCCTGAAGGTACCACGTTCATCTGTACAAACAATAGTACGCAAGTGTAAACACCATGGGACCACGCAGCCGCTCAAGAAGGAGACGCATTCTGTCTCCTTGAGATGAACGTACTTTGGTGTGAAAAGCGCAAATCAATCTCAGAACAACAGCAAAGGACCTTGTGAAGATGCTGGAGGAAACAGGTACAAAAGTATCTATATCCACAGTAAAATTAGTCCTATATTGACGTAACCTGAAAGGCCACTCAGCAAGGAAGAAGCCACTGCTTCAAAACCGCCATAAAAAAGCCAGACTACGGTTTGCAACTGCACATGGGGACCAAGATCGTACTTTTTGAAGAAATGTCCTCGGGTTTGATGAAACAAAAATAGAAATGTTTGGCCATAATAACCATCTTTATGTTTGGAGAAAAAAGGGGGAGGCTTGCAAGCCGAAGAACACCATCCCAACCGTGAAGCACGGGGGTGGCAGCATCATGTTGTGGGGGTGCTTTGCTGCAGGAGGGACTGGTGCACTTCACAAAATAGATGGCATCATGAGGCAGGAAAATTATGTGGATATATTGAAGCAACATCTCAAGACATCAGTCAGGAAGTTAAAGCTTGGTCGCAAATGGCTTCCAAATGGACAATGACCCCAAGCATACTTCCAAAGTTGTGGCAAAATGGCTTAAGGACAACAAAGTCAAGGTATTGGAGTGGCCATCACAAAGCTCTGACCTTAACACTATATAAAATTTGTGGGCAGAACTCCTTGCTAGCACATGAAACATGAAAAAGCATGTGCGAGCAAGGAGGCCTACAACCTGACTTAGTTACACCAGCTCTGTCAGGAGGAATGGGCCAAAATTCACCCAACTTATTGGAGGATGCTTGTGGAAGGCTACCCAAAACGTTTGACCCAAGTTAAGCAATTTAAAGGCAATGCTACCAAATACTAATTGAGTGTATGTAAACTTCTGACCCACGGGGTATGTGATAAAAAAAAGCTGAAATATATCATTATCTCTACTATTATTCTGACATTTCACATTCATAAAATAAAGTGGTAAACTTTTTATTTTATGAATGTGAAATGTCTGAATAATAGTAGAGAAATATATTTTTCAGCTTTTATTTCTGTCATCACATACCCCGTTGGTCAGAAGTTTACATACACTCAATTAGTATTTGGTAGCATTGCCTAAGACCGGGAATTCTTACTAGGATTAAATGTCAGGAATTGTGAAAAACTTAGTTTAAATGTATTTCGCTAAGGCGTACGTACATTTCTGACTTCAACTGTTAATGCAACCGGTATCTTAGTGGAAGACACACAAAGGATGCCGTTTCAACTTTGTTACACTGTCAGTAATTACACTGCTATTTTATTAATAGCATAAATGAGAAGTATAGTAAACTAACAAATTAAAATGGCATATACTGCTCTTTGCTTTGGTATTACCCTGCAATGTAGAAACATATCATGGCAAGGAAGAAGGCAGGAACTGCCATTTTTAAGGGTCAAAGGTCATGTCAGATGTCAGGGTCAACATGAATAAAACATTTACTCATAGTAATGCAACAGAACACTACATCTCCAATGATCTCCCTAGAATTAATTTGGCTGGACAATTAAAAAACTTTCAAGACATTTTTCTCAGTTCCACGCTATGAGCAGTTACTGCCTTTTTTCTTGGGAGGGCAGTATCAGCACAAGTAGATCTGGGGCTAGGCTACTGCAGTATGACCCTCCCAGTATTGTATGTTGGTGTAAACCTCCTGTTGCTCACCCCTCTCCTCTGTGTTTACCAACCTACCTGTTGTCCTATCTACACCTGTTCTGTTGAGAAAAAGCATGCAGACTTACTACTCAAATCTGAGTTTGATATTAAAGGGTCACTGAAGGGTCATTAATGGATAAACGGAGGGATGTATTGGTGGATTGAGGGAGGGAACAAAGGGTGGATGAGTTGAGGGAGAGAGGAGTGGATGTATTGGGTGGTAGTATATGTGCGGGTATGGGTTAGGCTACTGTATGGCTGAATTGAGTTAGAATGAGGAGGTGTTGTTGACTGCCCCACAGTGCAGCTGTAACCAGGGTTTCTGACTGTCCTTGTTCACTGACCTGAAACCCAATATATCCAAGAGATTCATTGTTGTTTTTTTACTGCAGTATTTTTGTTCAATTCTCTTTTTATAGTGTCATTCCTTGTAGACCACAACATTGTACCATAGCTACAGATTGTAGGCTAAGACAGAACATCTCTATGGGACAAAACACTTGCTGTTATTTCACTGCAAGGAGTCCCATCAACCCTAAGGGTATATATTAAAATGGACGTTTAACCTTTTTTTCTTTAAACTTTACTTTTAAAACTTTCCAGCCTTTCAGCAAGACGCACTTTTTTATCAGTCAAATTGACCTCACTTAACACATCTACACTGCTCAGGGAGTCAGTCAACAGCAGTTGAAAGCCTCAGCCCTCAGCTATAATAAGCTCAACATGGCCCCTCTGAATCAAGCCAATTACTCTGTCCATGTCACTGCACATACATTTCCCTGTCTTGTCTCTCTAACAACTTTAAATGGGCTGTAGAAGTCTGGCTGACAAATTGAGCTCCAACAGTTTATGCAGCAGTGATGTAGGCCAAGAATGAGTGACTCTGAGAGGCTTCGAGAAAGTTTTGCTCAGAAGTATCTCATGTAGATCAAACATGCCTCTAATATGTAGAATACGGAATTATGTGAGCTCATCTGTGATAATTTCCTACCACTTTTATTTCCTGTTGTGTAGGTCCAGCCCCAGCGAATGAGAAGGAGTGCCCAATGAGCACCATGAGTAGTGAGGCCTCCAACTACACAGGCGGCTCAGACTACGCTACTCACCCCAGTAGCCCCGTAGCAAGAGTGAGTTATATTGATTACTCACACACAAGCATGCTCACGCACACTCACACAAACACACACATGAAGGGACAAACTATAATGATCTAGATTCTAGAGTAACTTAACATCAATGTGAGTGTATAATTTACTCATTTTCAGCCCTCAAGATCCTCAAAAAAAATTCACAACTTTGGGAAGAGATCTAACTCGATAAGAAGGAACCCCAATGCGGCGGAAATCAAGAGTAACTGGCTTTACAAACAGGTGAGTGTGTGTGTTGATGGCTTTGTATAGCAGTATACAGTAGTCACTACAGTGAATCAATCTATGAGTCAGGGAGACAAAGGGTGTTTCTCAAAATGCATACTACCATGCTCCGATCATGCAAATTGGAGAACGGGAGGATCTGAGTATGAGTCCAAATCAAAGTATGCGAAACGGAGCATGCAAGGCATACATTTTTTTTTCTTGAAATCAATGGCGGCCATTATTTGAGCTGAAGCGAGAYAAAATACATTCCGACTTTGGAATTAAATGTTGCCTATTCACATCTCATATGTTGCCTGACTACAATATTTTATCTTGATACGTTAATAAATATATGCTGTGCTAATTTTAGCATGTTTACCTTAGATCACAAGCCCATAATAAGTCAATAGGGCTAACTGGCTAGCTACTACTGTTAGCTAGCCTGATAGCCACGAAGAATCTATCTTGCATAATCTGGTCATTTTTTCCTGTTTAACTAGCTGGCTAGCTAGATTATTACGATTCACATATTTAGCTGATAATTATGAAGTAAAACTTTTGCTTTGTGTATATCTTGTTTTGTCTATTGTTGCCATTGTCCTGGCTGGAAGAAGGATAAGTGAATAGGGAGGTGAAGTGTAAGGTAATACAGTAGTGCAAGTGCTTCTCTAATGCTTTATGCATTCTTCACACTCTCGTCCTCACAAGAACATGCTCAGGAGAACGTCGTCGGAGAATGCACTCGGAGCATGAGAGTGTGGAGCACGGTAGTATGCATATTGAGAAACACTCAGAGTCTTGACATGTACTTTTTGAAATTACGTAATTGTTGTTTTTGATTATTGGGAAAGCTGGTATAACTGACCTCAACCTACACTATATTTACACAAAAGTATGTGGACACGTTTTCAAATTAGTGGATTCGGCTATTTCAGCCACACCTATTCCTGGCAGGTGTATAAAATCGAGCACACAACCATGCAATCTCCACAAACAAACATTGGCAGTAGAATGGCCTAACTGAAGAGCTCAGTGACTTTCAATGTTGCACCATCATAGGATGCCACCTTTCCAACAAGTCAGTTCGTAAAATTTCTGCCCTGTTAGAGCTGCCCCGGTCAACTGTAAGTGCTGTTATTGTGAAGTGAAAATGTCTAGGAGCAACAATGGCTTAGCCGCGAAGTGATAGGCCACACAAGCCCACAGAACGGAACCGCCGAGTGCTGAAGTGCGTAGGGTGTAAAAATCTTCTGTCCTCGGTTGCAACACTCACTACCATGTTCCAAACTGCCTCTGGAAGCAATGGGTTTCTATGGCCCAGCAACCGCACACAAGCCTAAGATCACCATGCCCAATTCCAAGTGTCGGCTGGAGTGGTGTAAAGCTCGCTGCCATAAGACTCTGGAGCAGTGGAAACGCATTTTCTGGAGTGATCGTCCGCAGTCCAACGGATGAATCTGGGTTTAGCGGATTCCAGGTGAACGCTACCTGCCCCAAAGCAGTGCCAACTGTAAAGTTTGGTGGAGGAGGAATAATGGTCTGTGGACGGTTTTTGTTTTTTACCCCATTTTCTCCGTAGTTTCGTGATATCCAATTGGTAGTTAGTCTTGTCCCATCGCTGAAATTCCCGTACGGACTCGTGAGAGGCGAAGGTCGAGACCCATGCGTCCTCCAAAACACGACCCTGCCAAGCCGCACCGCTTCTTTACACACTGCTCGCTTAACCCGGAAGCCAGCCACACTAACGTGTTGGAGGAAACACCGTACAACTGGCGACCGTGTCAACGTGCATGCTCCCGGTCCACCACAGGAGTCGCTAGAGCGCGATGGGACAAGGACATACCGGCCGGCCAAAACCTCCTCTAACCGCTGGGCCAATTGTGTGTCTCGTCATGTGTCTCCCGGTCTTGGCTGGCTGCAACACAGCCCAGCATCGAACCCAGATCTGTAGTGACGCCTCAAGCAGTGCAGTGCCTTAGACCGCTGCTCCACTCGGGAGGACCTATGAAGGGAAATCTTAATGCTACAGCATACAATGACATTCTAGACGATTCTGTACTTCCAACTTTGTGGCAACAGTTTCGGGAAGGCCCTTTACAGTTTCAGCATGACAATGCCCCCATGCACAAAGCGAGGTCCATACAGAAATGGTTTGTCGAGATCGGTATGGAAGAACTTGACTGGCCTGCACAGAACCCTGACCTCCACCCCATCGAACATCTTTGGTGTGAATTGGAACGCTGACTGCGAGCTAGGCCTAATCGCACAACATCAGTGGCCGATCTCACTAATGCTCTTGTGGTTGAATGGAAACAAGTCCCCGCAGCAATGTTCCAACATCTTTTGGAAAGCCTTCCCAGAAGGGTGGAGGCTGTTATAGCAGCAAAGGGGAGACCAACTCCATATTAATTCCCATGATTTTGGAATGAGATGTTCGTCGAGCAGGTGTCCACGTACTTTTGGTCATGTAGTGTACCTCAAATCTTCACTCTACAGCACAAAATATACACTATTTTCAAGTTCTCTCCTATTGTGCCATTCCCTCCTCTTCTATGAATAATGTAGAGGGGCTTACGTTCCCTCCCTGTGCTGTCAGAGTTTGATCAACAGTCTAAAGATGGGCAGCACAATGGAATCTTTCCATTGTCTTACAGGATCTTGTACAGCCTCTAGCCTTTCTGCTCTGCTCTGCCAGTCAAAGAGAGTGTGTGTGTGTGTGCCAGTCAAGCAATGCAAAGCAATATTTAAATAGCAGTTTCCTTAATCACAGTTCCATGGTTACATACACCAAGGCCTGTACTCATAAAGCGTAGGAGTGCTGATCTAGAATGAGGTTCACCCTGCACATTTCATCGTGTTCATTATTGATCAAAAAGCATAACTGATCGTAGATCAGCACTCCTCTGAGATGAGACTATTTGTGAATAGCAGCCCCAGGTTGAAGAGTGGTGAGCCTAAGGGAGACGGGTAGCCAGAGGGGTCCTTCTTATTCTTTTACACTCTTGCACAAAGTAAGTCCTCCTCATTTAGTTGTGATTACGACGGTGCACAGTTGACCCAAGACCCAGGGCTTTTACTCCATACAGCTGGCAGCAGATGTTTGGAAGGGGTCCCCATTTGAGCTGATGGTGTGTGGGCATGCACATGCAAGTGTGAGTGTGCAAGTTTGTTAATGTTTTTTCTTCGAGGGGACTTCATTCAGGGTGATCGTAGTAGTTCAAGTTCAGAGGGAGAGATGTGGATTTACACTTCTCTTCTGGTTCCATTCATTCAAATGTGCAATCTATTGAAGTTCTGTTCTCTGCTGAAAAGGGCTGCAGCACTACTTCAATTGAGTCAGGCTGAGCACCACATAATGTCACACTGATTCATTGTGAAGGCCTAACATGTGTTCCAAATGGTACCCTATTCCCTACATAGTGTAATACTTTTGACCAGAGCCCGGGCCCATAGGGCTCTGGTCTAAAGTAGTGCACTATGTAGGGAATAGGGAGCCATTTGAGACACATCCCTAATTATTCTCTTCCCGCCCAGCCCAAGCTCTATTACTAGCCGTGTGTGATCTATTTGACAAACATGACGGTTTGAGAATGGAATGGTACCTCATTCATGAACGCAAAGCACAGTCATGACATTCAGGAATAGAATCATAAGGGAGCCAGGTTGGTGGTGGATTCTGTTATTGGAACAAAGATATTTCAATACATCTCAATACTGCCATAGAAAAAAAATGCCACATGTTCAAATGCATATACCACCCGGGAATGTTTGTAAATGTCTGATCTGCAAATGTACTGGGAGCATATGTCTATGTATTGTAGTGTAATGCCACCAGAACCAGCCAACCACATGCCAGGCAAGTTTACAGATGGATAAACATTGGTGGCCTGAGGATTTTCCACTAAATGGTAATGAGAGTGAGTTAAAATCACTCTGGGTCCGTGCTGGTTACAGAATCGAGTCCTAGATTGTAGTTCTGGAATCCTAGATTATTTTAAGGAGTTTAGAGTTTAAACAAGAAGGAGAACATCACTTAGTTTTCCAATAAAGAGAACCGAACCGAGGCAGTTGTTGCCCTCTCTTTCAACCCCTTACCTCACCCCCTCCTGTTACAAACAGTAGCCTGAAAAACCCTTTGAACACAGCATCCAGTGATACCGGAGAAGGACTGCAGTGGAGAGGCTTTATTATTCACATTTTTTTWWTTTTTTTATTTCACCTTTATTTAACCAGGTAGGCTAGTTGAGAACAAGTTCTCATTTACAACTGTGACCTGGCCAATATAAAGCAAAGCAGTGCAACACAAACAACAACACAGAGTTACATGGAATAAACAACCTACAGTCAATAACACAATAGAAAAAAAAGAAAGTCTATATACAGTGTGTGCAAATGGCATGAGGAGGTAAGGCAACAAATAGGCCATAGTAGTGTCACGTATTTCTAGGAGTGGTGGGTGTAGAGTCAGGCGCAGAGAGCAAACTTCCAAAGAAATGCGTTTATTGCGCGTGGTCTAGCCAAACAAACAGGCAATGACCATAGAACACGTATGTCTCCAAAACAGGAAAGAACATACAACACAATACGCAGGCGAAAAAGACAACAGCACCACTGACAGTAAGGATAAGCCCACACAATAGCAAGCGAGCACTAGAAGTTTAAATAGACAAAATAATGAACCAAAATGAGCAACAGGTGAAAACAATCAAGACAAAACCAACAGAAAGGAAAAAGGGATCGGTGCAGCTAGTAGACCGGTGACGACGACTGCCGAGCACCGCCCGAACAGGGAGAGGGGCCACCTTCGGTCGAAGTCGTGACAAGTAGCAAAGTAATTACAATTTAGCAGATTAACACTGGAGTGATAGATGGGCAGATGATGATGTGCAAGTAGTGATACTGGTGTGCAAAAGAGCAGCAAAGTAAATAATAACAATATGGGGATGAGGTAGGTAGATTGGGTGGGCTATTTACAGATGGACTATATACAGCTGCAGCGATCGGTTAGCTGCTCAGATAGCTGATGTTTAAAGTTAGTGAGGGAAATGTAAGGCTTCAGCGATTTTTGCAATTCGTTACAGTCACTGGCAGCAGAGAACTGGAAGGAAAGGCGGCCAAAGGGGGTGTTGGCTTTGGGGATGACCAGTGAGATATACTGGAGCGAGTGCTACGGGTGGGTGTTGTTATCGTGACCAGTGAGCTGAGATGAGGCGGAGCTTTACCTAGCATAGACTTGTAGATGACCTGGAGCCAGTGGGTCTGGCGACGAATATGTAGCGAGGGCCAGCCGATTAGAGCATACAGGTCGCAGTGGTGGGTGGTATAAGGCGCTTTGGTAACAAAACGGATGGCACTGTGATAGACTGCATCCAATTTGCTGAGTAGAGTATTGGAAGCTATTTTGTAGATGACATCGCCAAAGTCGAGGATCGGAAGGATAGTCAGTTTTACTAGGGTAAGTTTGACGGCATGAGTGAAGGAGGCTTTGTTGCGATATAGAAAGCCGATTCTCGATTTGATTTTGGATTGGAGATGTTTGATATGAGTCTGGCAGGAGAGTTTACAGTCTAGCCAGACACCTAAGTATTTGTAGTTGTCCAGTAGTAGTGATGCTAGTCGGGCGCGGGCAGCGAACGGTTGAAAAGCATGCATTTGGTTTCGCTAGCGTTTAAGAGCAGTTGGAGGCCACGAAAGGAGTGTTGTATGGCATTGAAGCTCGTTTGGAGGTTAGTTAACACAGTGTCCAAAGAAGGGCCAGATGTATACAGAATGGTGTCGTCTGCGTAGAGGTGGACCTAAATCCAACAAAGAACTCAGAACTATGTGTGTGTGAACCTTTATTTTAATACAGAACAATGACCCTGTCTTAGGGGAAGGTTGTTTACTTTTTTTAATCACATCTGGAGTATACAACTGACTTTTTTTGATCTTCTTTATTTAGAACCAGTAACCACATTCTACGTCTGAACAGAACACCAGAAGATTGTCTGATGATCCTTGTTTCTAGCTCTTAGAACGAGTGACTCAGCAGAAATACATCGTAACAATTAAGTTATTCTCTTTTTGTACTCGTTGGGTTAAATGACCAGAATCAATACATTTATTGTCTACAGAAGGTGGGATAGTTTCCCAAACCTCTCCTTGGGGTTCCAAAGCCATTACATCTATTCAACTGCTACGTTATCAAGTCTTTGACTAGTTGTAAGGTGAGCTGAGGAGACATAATTTGGTCTGACTGTTTCTGTGTTCCTCCGTTATGTTTCAGGACAGCACGGGGATGAAGCTATGGAAGAAGAGGTGGTTTGTGCTGTCAGATATGTGCCTGTACTACTACAGAGGTGAGTCCACTATGAAGAATTTTTTTTCTAAACAGTAAGCATAAATATATCACAACCGATACTAGCCTCATCCTGGATTCTATTGCCTACATTTGCAAATGTGTGGTACAGAAATGCCATTTTGATGTTCATGGTGTCTTGAATCTCTTGCTGTAACTGGTCAGAAGTAAACATTTATTGATTTTGTTTGACCTTTATTTAACCAGGAAGGACTCATTGAGATTTGAAATCTATTTTTCAAGAGTGTCCTGGCCAAGATTGGCAACACCAAGTCATTGCACAATTACAGACAGACAACATGAAAAACTACAGGTAATCTAGTAAAAAAACATAGAATTCACAAGAGTATAACAAAATCATAAAACAGCTAATTAAAAACATTGACAAGTCAGAGAATCAGCCTCAAAATACTTCATCAATGATTTAAAACACCAATCGGGACAAGTTCTTCCAGTTTAAAAGTATTTTATAAGGCGCTCCAAGCCGATGGCGCAGCGTACATAAAAGCCCTTTTACCAAATTCAGTTCGGACATTTGGAACAGTTAGCAGGATAATGTATTTGGAACGAAGAGAGTACCCACCACATTTCTGAACAATAAAAATTCCCAAATTAAATGGTAGTAAACCCAAAATGGCTTTGTAAATAAAAGTATACCAGTGACTGAGCCTACGATTGACTAGAGAAGGCCAGCCAACCCTTGTATATAAAGTGCAGTGGTGCATAAGGGTTTTGCAGTTTAAAATAAATCAATGCTCCATGGTAAAGGGTGTCAATTGATCTCAAACACTGAACGAAGAATTCATATATAAAATATCCCCATAGTCTAGTAAAGGCATAAATGTAGCTGATACTAGCBTCCTTCTGGCTTCAAAAGAAAAACCGGCATTATTCCTAAAATAAAATCCCAACTTCAGCTTAAATTTTTTTGTAAGTTGTTGAATATGCAATTTAAAAGAAAGGCCGTCATCAATTAAAATTCCAAGATATTTATATGAGGTTACTGTCTACATCTCATTGCCCCGACAGGTAGTAATAGGTGAAAGGTTCAGAGGTCTATTTCTTGCTTTAGAAAACACCATTAGTTTAGTTTTGTCAGATTGAGGATAAGCTTCAATTGGTATGTTGAGCAGTATAAAAAGCAGTTTGCAAGTTCTGGAAAGCTTTTGTGAGAGCCACAACATTACATACAGTATCATCAGCATAGAAGTGTCTAACTTATTTATATAAATAGTGAATAAGAGGGGACCAAGTACAGAGCCCTGGGGCACACCATTACAGACAGACAATTTAACAGACATGAGCCCATCAAWCTGAGTGCACTGAGTTCTATCAGACAGATTGTTAGCAAACCATGCAGCTGCATGCTCCGAAAGACCTACAGTTCGCTCGACAATCTCTGCCTCAGTATAGCATGATCAACTGCATCAAAAGCTTTAGAGAGGTCAATAAAAAGTCAGACACAGTGCTGATTTTTGTCAAGGGCTTCAGTGATAAAACCTTCATGGCTGCTGTAATTGTGCTATGCTTCTTCCTGAAGCCCGATTGGTACATTGATAAAATCGAGTTAGTATATAAAACTATTTTAGCTGTTCACAACAAGGGTTTCAGGTATTTTCGCCAGGGGTGACAGCTTTGAGATTGGCCTATAATTAGAGATTGGCCTATAAGATTGGCCTATGAGATTGGCCTATAATAATA
The DNA here is from genome assembly GCF_002910315.2 of Salvelinus sp. IW2-2015. Taxonomy (NCBI): domain Eukaryota; kingdom Metazoa; phylum Chordata; class Actinopteri; order Salmoniformes; family Salmonidae; genus Salvelinus; species Salvelinus sp. IW2-2015. The sequence goes on along the minus strand of NW_019942568.1, from coordinate 151,641 downwards.
CAAGACAGCTCAGAAGAAAACCATGGGTTATCCCGTCCTTTAACTCTGAACCTGTGGAATGGGGCATGTTTGTTTACTATTTGGAAAAACCAACATGAAAGAATTTCCAGGCAGTTTCCACATTAGGAATAAGCTCAATCTTGCTCCAGTCAAAATAAAACAAATCATCAAAGAAAGCCTGCTCATTAAAACTCTTAAAATGTATCTTACGAATAAAGCATGGGTTTGTCTTAGGAACCTTTGAATTTCTAACAGCAACATCTGCACAATGGTCACTTAAATCATTACAAAAAACACCAACTGCAGAATATTTATGTGGAACATTTGTCAATATCAAATRAATTTAGGGTCGATTTCTCTGGACATTTGAGATTTGGGCTGGTGGGTGAGTTAATCAACTGGGTAAGATTCATAGAATTACAACACATTTTAAAATCATCAGACACCGGCTTTAACCAACACCAGTTGAGATCACCAATCAAGATAATTTCACTGTAAAGAAGTTTAGACATAAGGGGTCTATAACAGCCAATCGCAGTTATAGAGAAACCCTTTGAAACCTCACGATTCAAAGCAAGAAACTGTTTACAAAAAATAGCCACACTTACAAGGAATTTAGTCTTTACATATATAGCCACTCAATCAGTGTGATACACATTGTAACCATTTATACAAATATCCTTATCAAGAACAGACTTGCTGAGCCAGGTTTCAGAAAACACAATTACATCAACATCAGTTGATATAGCCCAAATCCAAACCCCATCAATTTTTGACAACAGGCTGCCCACATCTAAATGAAAAATACCAAAACCACATCTAGATTTAAAATCTGAGAGGGTTGGGAGACATATCAGGGCCAGGGTTAGGTTGCACGTTACCTGATATCAACAACAGAAGAATAACTAGGCACCTCTGTTTAATAACCTGGTAGACAACAAGGCCTATGGCCACCTAGGGTATGACCTTCTCTGCTGAGTGGCTTCACTGGTGTGCGGTTCTGTGGTTGTGATTCCGTTTTTTTAGCCATGTCCCTGTGTTTATACAAGATCTACTGTATATATATATAAGGGGTTGGGTAGATTACTTTCTAAATGTAATCCGTTAAAGTTACTAGTTACATGTCCAAAATTGTAGTCAGTAACGTAGTCAATGCAACATGCCGAAACAAAATTAACTATGCAAAACTAGATATGCAAAACTAGATATGCAAGAGATTTTGTTGTAGGCAGAACGCATTGGAGTAGGATTCTATTGCATTGACACACACGACTCTAACCCTAACCCGTACTCTACACAGACCGGTACGGCGTTACCATAGGCCTATTTGCAAATAGACCATTGCCATATATGGATCTGAGCCATTTACTTTGAACTGGAAAACAAATGGGGAAAATAGAGGTCAATTGTTTTAGTCTCAAGGGTGCCATTGAGAGGTGTGATTACTGGGGTAGGGGTAAATGTGAATGTTGACCAACTGAAGGGGAAGATTCACGGTGTTTGTGATGCTCGTCATTTGGTGCGACGCAGACAGGGTGGAGTGAGTGTTGAAACAGAAGAGTCGTTGTCTGTTCTTTTGAGTTTTGATGTTGAGTCTTTGCCCGACAAAGTGATGTTAGGATATGTAAGTTATCCCGTACAAGCTTTTGTGCCGAGTACATGATGTGGTTAGAGGTGTCAAGCTTATGGGCATGTGGCAGCAGTGTGTAGGAGGGAGGTTCCTAGGTGTGAGAAGTGTGCAGAAGGGCATGAGACAAAGGAATGTGTAGCATTGGGGAAAGTAGTGGTATGTGTTAATTGTAGGGGTGCACATGGGGCTGGGGATCAGCAATGTCTGGTGCGAGAGAGGCAGGTTGAGGTTTCCAGGGTTGGAGTACTGCAGTTATCGTATACTGAGGCAGTGAAGAAACTAGAGAAAGACGGGTCAAGGGGGAGGGATCATGAGAGTAGTGGTGTGAGCAGTAGAGGGATCGGTCAACAAGTGATATATGTTTCAGTAAGATTGGATTTTTAGCATTTAAAGCAATGGTTATCAAATGTACTGCAGGGATGAAACGTAAGTCACAGAAAATGGAGGTGCTTCTCTCCAGGGGCTGATATTTCTTCTGAGCAGCAGTCCCTGGCAGCTGCAGAGAGGTATTTGGGTGTGCGAGACTTGATGTCAGAAGAGTTACAGGGTGTGTTAAGTGGTGGTGTCCCATCCTATCAGACTGTTGGCCTGAGGTAGGATTAAGTAGATTTAAATAGTGGAGTAGGTTTTTAGTGAGTGTAGGGTCAGATGGTAGGGTATTTGTTGATTTATTATTATTTATATATTTTTTCAAGCAATGTATAAGGGATTTGTACACCAGTCTTGTTGGTGGCGGTATGTAGCCACGTGTGCACATTTTGTTAATATCCTTTGATAGTTAGTGAGTTATTGGCCAAGTTATAAATAATTTGTAGTCAGCTATAATGGAGTGATTGCTTCCTACAAGAGCACAAAACATGTACATTTCTAGACATCTTTGAAAAGCAAGTCAGGTAAAGAGCTTTTTTTTGTCTTAAAGGGGCAGTGTTGTATTTTGAGACAGGCTTGAATAAGCTAAGTAGCCAATAGGCAGAGGGTAAAATAATTTMTCTGTTTCTCTGTAATAATGGTATGGGAATAATAATGCATTTTATTTTGTAAAGTGGTTTCTTGCATCAAACAACACAACATTTCCAGTCACCTCCATGTCTGAAGGACAAGTTGAGAAACAGGTTAATGTCAAGCCCTGCATGTTTTTTTTTCAAAAGTCTCATGAAATGTAGGCCTACATTGAACACCACACATTGGTTGCAACCGTAGGCTGAATGATAGAACAGCTATTTCCATGTTAAAATGTTATGGGATGAATGTATCCATAGTTTTTTTATGGTAGGCCACTCTGGTAGGCCTAGATTATGATCAAATAGCCACAGTAGCCTGCTTGGCCACTGTTTAAACTGTAACTTGAAGCGGGTACAGCCTCAGTATTCATATTAAACGCGCGCTGGAAGTTCAAGCACGTTCAAGTTTGTGCGATCAGCAGACCGGAAAATTTGCTCTGTGCCTATTTTCCGGAGATTGCATTGGCTATTGCAAAATGTTGATTCTGTGGCCAATTAACAATTTCTTTGTGGATTTCGGTGTGTGCTAGGGGTTATTGTTTTGCTGGAATATCCACTTGTGGCTAAGTTTCTGCCTCCTGGAAGAGGCAGCCAAGTTTTTAAAAATGTCCTGGTACTCGGTAAAGTTAATGATGCCGTTGACCTTAACAAGGGTCCCAAGACCAGTGGAAGCTGGTCCACCACCATATTTTACAGTAGGTATAGGTATCTTTTTAGCCTGACGACACACTAAATTCTTCCGCTGCCCTGTTGTTCGCTACATACATTAGTCTGAGACTGTGGTTTGTGGTGACTAGGGGCATTGTACACAAGTCATAAGGGTTGTCTCTAACCAATCAGTATCAAAGCCAATGACAAGTTTTCAAACCGCCGCTTTACCCATGTGTGTTCTGGCTCAGGCCCAACCCATCGGTGTCTGGACCAATCAATCAGCCCCGAATGCGTTTGCATCCAGTGACTCATTGATCCAGACTCGTTGCGCAGAAGAAACTAACGTCCATGGGCCGGTTTGGCCGGTGCAAGGCGTCTGGGTAGCCAGGCAAGTTATTAATTCTTATTTTGATGCCAAACCCACCACTGGTGTGCAGTGGTGGAAAAAGTAACCAATTGTCATACTTGAGTTAAAGTAAAGATAACTTAATAGAAAATGACTCAAGTCACCCAGTAAAATACTATTTCAGTAAAAGTCTTATTTGGTTTTAAATATACTTAAGTATCGAAGGTAAATGTAATTGCTAAAATATACTTTAGTATTAAAAGTAACAGTATGAATAATAAAAAATTCCTTATATTAAGCAAACCAGACAGCACCATTTTCTTGTTTTTATTTATTTACGGCTAGCTAGGGGCACGCTCCAACACACTTTAATGCTCCAATAATTTACAAAATAAGGATTTGCGTTTAGTGAGTCTGTCACGTTCCTGACCTGTTTTCCCTTGTTTTTGTATTTATTTAGTATGGTCAGGGCGTGAGTTGGGTGGGTTGTCGATGTGTGATTTTTATTTTGGGTTTTTTGTGTGTTCGGCCTGGTATGATTCTCAATCAGAGGCAGCTGTCAATCGTTGTCCCTGATTGAGAATCATACTTAGGCAGCCGGGGTTTCACGTGTGTTTTGTGGGTGTTTGTTTTCCGTGTCAGTGTTTGTACCTCACGGGACTGTCACGGTAGTTATTTTGTTATTTTGTATCGCATATTGTTTTGTTATATATTAAATCACTATGGAAACTAACCACTCTGCGTATTGGTCCGATCCTTCTCGCCTCTCCTCGTCCGAGGAGGAGGAAGAAAATGACTTTTGTTACAGAGTCCGCCAGATCAGAGGCAGTAGAGATGACCAGGGATGTCCTCTTGATAAGTGTGTGAATTGGACCATTTTTTGTCCTGCTAAGCATTCGAAATGTAACGAGTAATTTTGTGTTATGGAGTAAAAAGTACATTATTTTCTTTAGGAATGTAGTGAACTAAAAGTAAAAGTTGTCAAAAATAGAAATAATAAATTCAAGATACCCCCAAAAACGACTTAAGTACTAGTAGTACTTTTAAGTATTTTTACTTAAGTACTTTAAGTGGCCAATATCATACAACAAATGTCAACTGCTGGACTTTGCTAAACGGCATTGGCACTTGGATTGAAACTGGTGCTTTGGTCAGACGACCAAATAGAGCGGTTTCATTGCTAGCTTGGGGGCAGCAGTGAGTGGTAGAGTAAGAGAGAAACGGAAACAGTTTTATTACAAACCAGTGATTCCACAGGAAAATGGTAAGTGATACATCAAACACACAGAGCCCTTTGAACAGCAGGTATAGCTTACATATAGTATGGCTGCATCTGAAATGGCACCCTATATGGTGAAATTTGGGACGCAGCCATAGTCTAGGTCATGGGCATCTCCAGTCCTCCGGGGCCGGATTGGTCTCACACTTTTCCCCCAGTTAGTGTGAAATCTCATTTACTGCACTTTACTGCCTTATGGAGGGAGGGAGGGAGGGTGAGAGGGAGGCTGGGAGTGAGAGAAGGATGGAGAACAAAACAGGCTGGAGGACACAGATCGATCCTGGAGCCAGGCCTCCCAGTCAGAGCCCCAGGACAAACGGTTTCCATCCACTTCCTACCACAGAGAGCACACACACACGCTTCGCAGTACACACGCAGACACGTGCGCGCGCACACACACACACACACACACACACTTCCACCCAGTATGGTCTCTCAGCTGGATGTAATACGGCTTAGCGAAAGGTTATCTCTCTGCTGGAGTTTAATCAATGGATATATGCTAATCTCTTTCCCTGCCTGTAATTTAAATCACTGGGTAACCTCCTTAATATGATTTTATATAATTATCCTGGTGAGGAAGAGTGATTTGTTTCACAGCAGCAATAACTGCATAGACAAACTTCTGAAGAAGATAAAATAAGGATCTATCCTACAGATGAAATACAACTCATCTTTGTTTCCTCTTTGTTTTTGTTTCCTTCAGATGAGAAAGAGGAGGGTATCCTCGGCAGCATCCTCCTGCCTAGCTTTCATATATCTATGCTGTCTGTCGACGACCACATCAACAGGAAATATGCCTTCAAGGTCAGTACTTGTTTTCATTCTTTTGTCAAATTGTCGTTTGGCCACAGTGGTTGATTCTTTTCATTTGGTGTCCTAGGATAGGATAAAGTAATCCTTTTAACCCCCCCCCCTAAAAGAGTTAGATGCACTATTGTAAAGTGGTTGTTCCACTGGATATCATAAGGTGAATGCACCAATTTGTAAGTCGCTCTGGATAAGAGCGTCTGCTAAATGACTTAAATGTAAATGTAATGTGTCTGAGATTCCAGAGTTAAGGGGAAACGAGTGAGAGATTCATTAGGTGAAAAATTCAAGTTTGTTTGATATATAAAAAAAGAAATGTGAACAAGAAGAAAAGAGTGAGTTTAGTCAAGGATTAAGAGGGAAGAGAAAATGCTGTTTTTTTCTGGCGTGTGCTGCCACTACTAAGCATTGTTAGTAAGCTAAGTTTAGTCTTGGTCAAAGAGAGGAAAAATAAGGCTGTTTTATCTGGCATCTGCTGCTACTGCTATAGAGTATTGGTAGTAAGCAGCAGGAGCCGCCTTCAGCTCTAGAGCCTCAGAGTCCAGTGGAAGCCAGTCCTATTTAATTTTATGGCATCTCTCTCGGTGCTGTGGCTTTCTCTCTGGTCGGGTTCCTTTCCAAAGCCACAGAGAGAGACGAGGGTTCGGCTCAGCCCTGCCAAACAGCACAGCCACACAGACGCCCAGGAGTCTTCCCAAGTTCTCTCTAACCAACCACACACATACTCAGTTTCCATCTCCTCAGAGAGAGAAGGATGGAGGAAGGGAAATTAAGGGGGAGGAGGAAGAAAACAGAGCTGTGCATGACCCCTGTAGTTCTTAGGAATAATAATAATAATAGCAATATTTTACATAACTCAAAGGAAATGGAATGACGCTAGGAGTCTTCCCAAGTTCTTTCTAACCAACCACACACATACTCAGTTTCCATCTCCTCAGAGAGAGAAGGATGGAGGGAGACAGATCATGGAGGAAGGGAAATGAAGGGGGAGGAGGAAGAAAACAGAGCTGTGCATGACCCCTGTAGTTCTTAGGAATAATAATAATAATAGCAATATTTTACATAACTCAAAGAAAATGGAATGACGCTAACTCAACATTATGCCAATCATTTTAAACTCTCCATATTCCTGTCTCTTGTGGCAAACATGGCAGTTTCATAAGCCCCTTATTCCTCACTGACTGTTGTTACAAATACATTTTTGGATGACACAGGAATGGCTGCCTTTAGTCCCTGGTCAACAAAATATTGGTATTACTCAGTGTGTTCTTGTCTTGTCTGTCTTTCTCTCTCTGCTGTCTCCTTCGTCCGTGCACACACTAACAATGCCTTTGTTTGTCTACTGCGAGCGGATCTTGAGTGAGGGGAATCAGCAGCCTGTTTACCAGTCCAAGTGTTGCATGGTGAGTCCTGATTCCGTAATGTAGTGGTATACAAATCCGATGAGTCATGGGTTTAGATGGGTTTGGCCTACATGGTGGTGTGGATTTTATTATATCAGGATAAAATTATGTCAGAATGATATTATGTCCTAAAATATACGTTCTATGTGTCCTAAAAAAAACATTCACACCAGCAGGAAGAATTTAACTAGTCAATGATGCTGTCAGAACAAATGAACTGAGATATGGTTATGTCCATCATTGATAAGAGATGATGCTGCAAACTATTCTGACTGACTGTTCACATATACAGTGTTAGCTTTAGAACTCAAATCAAGCCAGAGTAAAAGAGACCACATCCCAGTTGACTCAACTAACCCGCTTCTTACCCTTTCTCTCTTCCCTTCCAGGTCTCTTCTCTTCGACTCTGATCCGGCAGGCGACACATCCCAACATGCGAACGTACTACTTTTGCACAGACGCAGCCAAAGACATGGAGTCATGGATGAAGGTGATGACAGACGCTGCCCTGGTGCACTCAGAGCCTATCAAGAGGTTTGTACTCAATCAATAAGTGACACTTCGTTTCCTATTCAGTTGAGATGTCAGTACTGAGTAGTAACTAAACAGAGATCCTATTTCCCATTCAGTCGAGCTGTGAGGCTCAGTCTATACTGGACTATTGTCTTAGTCAATTTAGCTACTGAACTTGGAGGAAAAGTTTCATTGGATCTCAGACAGTGTTTGAACGGTGGTAACCTCTTAAATAGAAATATTAAGGAGCTGTTCTGTTTTACTGTTATTTGAGCTCTCTGAATTGCTTTCCTCAGCATGTAGTTGATTAGGGAAGAGTCTCATCCACCTCAACATATTCCAGTCCTCTAGAGTGAGACTGAGTGATACAGAAAACGCGGGCTCTTCACTGTTGCATAACCTGGCTATTGTCAGAGGATAGGGGTGTGTGTGTGTCCTGGATGCACAATGCAGGTTTAGCGTGAAGGACGCATGAGCTACAGTACAAACTGTACTGACTGACTGACTGTGTGTGTGTGTGTGTGTGTGTGTGTGTGTGTGTGTGTGTGGTGTTGTGTGGTTGTGTGTGTGTGTGATAGAGGCGTCATGTGAAGGGATTATGGGGACTTAGAGTGAAATAACAGTCACCTGGCAACCTTCCTCAACAACGCTTCCTCCTCTCTACACGGCAGAACAGCGTGTGTGTGTGTCATCTACCTGGCAGAGTGAAGAGGAGGCCTGAACAGTGAAGTGATTTTTAATTAAATGAAGTGATGTGATGGTGTCTCTGGCTGCAGTCCTCAGGGAGATACGATAGCTAATTGAGCAGGTGACACCGGAACAACACTGCTGCCAATTCAAAATAAAACGAAATAAAAAAAAATTGGTCGCATACACATATTTTGCAGATGTTATCGCGGGTGTAGCGAAATGCTTATGTTCCTACCTCCAACAGTGCAGCAATTCTTAACAATACAAAACAATACACTCAAATCCCCAAAATAAAAAGAAGGAATTAAAGAATATAGAAATATTAGAACGATCAATGTCAGAGTCCGGAATATACAGTGCATTCGGAAAGTATTCAGACCTCATGACTTTTTCAACATTTTGTTACATTACAGCCTTATTCTAAAATGTATTAAGTCGTTTTTCCCCCTCATTAATCTACACACAAACCCCATCGTGACAGCGAAAACAGGTTTTTATAAATTTGAGCAAATTATTACTAATAAAAACAGAAATACCTTATTTACATAAGTATTCAGAACTTTTGCTGTGAGACTCGAAATTGAGCTCAGGTGCGTCCTGTTTCCATTGATCATCCTTTAGATGTTTCTACAAGTCCAGCTGTGGTAAAATCAATTGATTGGACATGATTTGGAAAGGTACAAACCTGTCTATATAAGGTCACACAGCTGACAGTGCAGGTCAGAGCAAAAACCAAGCCATCAGGTTCTACAGCTGCACATCGAGAGCATCCTGACTGGTTGCATCACTGCCTAGTATGGCAACTGCTCGGCCTTCGACCGCAAGGCACTACAGAGGGTAGTGCGTACGGCCCTGTACATCACTGGGGCCAAGCTTCCCGCTATCCAGGACCTCTATACCAGGAGGTGTCAGAGGAAGGCCCTAAAAATTGCCAAAGACTCCAGCCACCCTAGTCACAGACTGTTCTCTCTGCTGCCACACGGAAAGCGGTACTGGAGCACCAAGTCTAGGTCCAAGGCTTCTTAACAGCTTCTACCCCCAAGACATAAGACTCCAGAACAGCTAATCAAAGGGCCAGACCCCTCTTTTACGCTGCTGCTACTCTCTGTTTATTATCTATGCATAGTCACTTTATTAACTCTACCTACATGTACATACTACCTCAATTACCTCAACTAACCGGTGCCCCCGCACATTGACTCTGTACCGGTTCCCCCTGTATATAGCCACGCTATTGTTATTTTACTACTGCTGTTTAATTATTTGTTACATTTATTTTACATTTTTACTTATCTTTTTTTTTACAAAATACTTATTTTTCTTTACTTGGTTGTTGGTTAACGGCTTGTAAGTAAGCATTTCACTGTAAGGTGAAACCTGTTGTATTTGGCGCATGTGACAAATAACATTTGATTTGATTTTAAGGAATTGTCCATAGAGCTCCGATAGATCTGGGGAAGGGTGCACAAAAATGTTGACAGCGTTGAAGGTCCCCAAGAACACAGTGGCCTCCATCATTCTTAAATGGAAGAAGTTTGGAAACACCAAGACTCTTCCTTGAGCTGGCCTTCCGGCCAAACTGAGAAATCGGGGGAGAAGGGCCTTGGTCAAGGAGGTGACCAAGAGCCACTCTGACAGAGCTCCGAAGTTATTCTGTGGAGATGGGAGAACCTTCCATATTTGGTTTGGTCAGGGTGTGATTTGGGGTGGGCATTCTATGTTTTTGTTTTCTATGATTTTGTATTTCTATGTTTTGGCCGGGTATGGTTCTCAATCAGGGACAGCTGTCTATCGTTGTCTCTGATTGGGAACCATACTTAGGTAGCCCTTTTCCCTCCTTTCAGTGTGGGAAGTTTGTTTATGGCACATAGCCCTTATGCTTCACGGTTGTTTTGTATTGTTTGTTGTTTTTGTCGGCTTTATTTCTAAATAAAAGGATTATGTACGCTCACCACACTGCGCTTTGGTCTCCTCCTTTTGACGGCCGTGACAATTTCACCTTACAGTGAAATGCTTACTTACGAGCCCCTAACCGACAATGCAGTTTCAAAAAAAATGTGGATAAGAAAAAAAGATAAAAGTTACAAGTAATTAAAGAGCAGAAGTAAAATAACAATATCGAGGCCATATTCAGGAGGGTACCGATACAGAGTCAATGTGCGGGGGCACCGGTTAGTTGAGGTAATATGTACATGTAGGTAGAGTTATTAAAGTGACTATGCATAGCTGACAACAGAGAGTCGCAGTGGTGTAAAGAGCGGGGGGGGGGGGGGCAATGCAAATAGTCTGGGCATTCATTTGACTAGATGTTCAGGAGTCTCATAGCTTGGGGGTAGAAGCTGTTTAGAAGCCTCTTGGACCTAGACTTGGCGCTCCGATACCGCTTGCCGTGCAGTAGCAGGGAGAACAGTCTATGACAAGGATGGCTGAAGTCTTTGACAATTTTTAGGGCCTTCCTCTTACACTGCCTGGTATAGAGGTCCTGGATGGCAAGAAGCTTGGCCCCAGTGATGTACTGGGCCGTTCGCACTACCCTCGGTATTGCCTTGCGGTCGGAGGCCGAGCAGTTGCCATACCAGGCAGTGATGCAAACAGTCAGGATGCTCTAGATGGCGCAGCTGTAGAACCTTTTGAGGATTTGAGGATCTGAGGACCCATGCTAAATCTTTTCAGTCTCCTGAGAGGGAATAGGTTTTGTCGTGCCCTCTTCACGACTGTCTTGGTGTGCTTGGACCATGTTCGTTTGTTGGTGATGTGAACACCAAGGAACTTGAAGCTCTCAACCTGCTCTACTGCAGCCCCATCGATGAAAATGGGGGCGTGCTCGCTCCTTTTTTTCCTGTAGTCCACAATCATCTCCTTTGTCTTGATCACGTTGAGGGAGAGGTTGTTGTCCTGGTACCACACTGCCAGTTCTCTGACCTTCTCCCTATAGGCTGTCTCATCGTTGTCTGTGATCAGGCCTACCACTGTTGTGTCATCAGCAAACTTAATGATAGTGTTGGAGTCGTGCCTGACCGTGCAGTCATGAGTGAACAGGGAGTACAGGAGGGGACTGAGCACACACCCCTGAGGGGCCCCTGTGTTGAGAATCAGCGTGGTGGATGTTTTGTTACCTACCCTTACTACTTGGGGGCAGCCCGTCAGGAAGTCCAGGATCCAGTTGTAGAGGGAGGTGTTTAGGCCCAGGGTCCTTAGCTGATTGATGAGCTATGGGGGCTATATGGTGTTGAATGCATGAGTTATAGTCAGTGAATAGCAGTCTCACTTAGGTGTTCCTTTTGTCCAAGTGGGAAAGGGCAGTGTGGAGTGCAATAGAGATTGCATCATCTGTGGATCTTTTGGGGTGGTATGCAAATTGGAGTGGGTCTAGGGTTTCTGGGATGATGGTGTTGATGTGAGCCATGACCAGTCTTTCAAAGAACTTCATGGCTACAGACGTGAGTGCTTCGGGTCGGGAGTCATTTAAGCAGGTTACCTTTACTGTTCTTGGGCACAGGCACTATGGTGGTCTGCTTTAAACATGTTGGTATTACAGACTCGGACAGGGAGAGGTTGAAAATGTCAGTGAAGAGACTTTCCAGTTAATTTTGAATTGTAAGCAGGAATCAGGAGGATAGAATTATGGTCAGATTTGCCAAATGGAGGGCGAGGGAGAGCTTTGTATGCGTCTCTGTGTGTGGAGTATAGGTGGTCCAGAGTTCTTTTTCCTCTGGTTGGCATTTAACATGCTGATAGAAATTTGGTAAAACAGATTTAAGTTTCCCTGCATTAACGTCCTCGGCTACTAGGAGCGCCGTCTCTGGGTAAGCGTTTTCTTGTTTGCTTATGGCAGAACAGCTACGAAGAATACAGATGAAGTGTAACGGTGGTCCTCCTCCTCTTCAACCGAAAAGGAGGAGTATTGAGGGAACCAAGGCGCAGCGGGTTGTGAACACATAATATTTATTAAAGACAAGACGAAAACACGAACTTCACTATAAACTAACAAAACAACAAACGGAGTAGACAGACCTGAACGACGAACTTACATTAAACACGAGAACGCACGAACAGGGAAAATAGCCTACACATAAAATGACGATGTACAACACAAACCGAACAGTCCCGTATGGTGCGACAAACACTGACACAGGAGACAACCACCCACAACGAACACTGTGAAACAACCTACCTAAATATGACTCTCAATTAGAGGAACGCCAAACACCTGCCTCTAATTGAGAGCCATACCAGGCAACCCTTAAACCAACATAGAAACAGACAACATAGAATGCCCACCCAAACTCACGTCCTGACCAACTAACACATACAACAAACTAACAGAAATAGGTCAGGAACGTGACATGAAGACTCTCTCGGTAGGTAGTGTGGTCTACAGCTTATCATGAGATATTCTACCTCAGGCGAGCAATAGCTCGAGACTTCCTTAGATATTGTGCACCAGCTGTTATTTACAAAAATACATAGACCACTCCCCCTAGTCTTACCAGACGCCTCTGTTCTATCTTGCCAGTACATCGTATAACTAGCCAGCTGTATGTTGATAATGTCGTCGTTCAGCCACGACTCTGTGAAGCATAAGATTTTACAGTTTTTAATGTCCCGTTGGTAGTTTAATCTTCCGTGTAACTCGTCGATTTTATTCTCCAAAGATTGCACGTTTGCTAGAAGAATGGAGGAAAGTGGGGGTTTATTCTACGAATTCTTAGAAGGCAGCCCACTCTTCGGCCCCTCTTTCTCCGCCGCCTCTTCATGCAGATCACAGGGATCGGGGCCTGTTCCCGAGGAAGCTGTATAACCTTCGTGTCGGGCTCGTCAGATTCGTGTAAGGAAAAAAAGGATTCTGCTAGTCCGTGGTGATTAATCGCAGTCATGATGTCTATAAATTATTTTCGGTCATAAGAAACAGTAGGGGCAACATTATGTACAAAATACGTTTTAAAAAACGTTTTTACAACGCAGATAAACAAACAAAAAAACACAATACGTCTGCCTTCCTCCTGCGCCAACAATACTTCAACATTGTTGCATGTCGCGTTTATGTTTTTCTTCAGTTTACACAGGGCATCAGTCTATAAAGTGCAGGGTTGAGTACCAGGTGGAAGCCGGCTAGTAACAGTGAGTAAAGTTCAGGTCAGGATACTGGGCGGAGGCTAGCTAGTGGTGACTCTTTTACAGTCTGATGGTCTGGATATAGAAGCTGTTTTTCAGTCTCTCGGACCCAGCTTTGATGCAGCTGTACTGTCTCCACCTTCTAGGTACTGGGGTGAACAGGCCATGGCTTGGGTGGCTGAGGTCCTTCCTGTGACACCAGGTGCTGTCAATGTCCTGGAGGGCAGGCAGTGTGCCCCTATTAATGCGTTGGGCTCTGGAGAGCCCTGCGATTGTGGATGGTGCAGTTGCCATACTAAGCGGTGATACAGCCCGAAAGGATGTTCTTAATGGTTGATCTGTAGAAGTTTGTGAGGGTCTTACGGGCCAAAACAAATTTTTTCAGCCTCCTGAGGTTTGAAGAGGCGCTGTTTTGCTTTCTTCACCACACTGTCTGTGTGGATGGATGGACTATTTTAGGTTGTCAGTGATGTGCACGCCTAGGAACTTGAAGCTTTTCAACCTCTTCACTGCAGCCCTGTCGATGTGGATGGGGTTGTGCTTCCTCTGCTGTCTCCTGAAGTCCACGATCAGCTCCTTCGTTTTGTTGACGTTGAGGGAGAGGTTATTTTCCGGGCACCACTCTGCCAGGGCCCTAACCTTCCCCCTGTAGGGACTGGTGCAAATGGCACCATCTCCTCTACTGCTTTTGCCCTTTTCCTTACCTTCTCTTACTCTTAAAACCCGGTGGTTCATTCTTAAAATCTGCCTCTTGTAATTCGACCAAAACGTCCCAATATGTTGCTTTATCTTGGAACGCATAATAACCTTTACTCTATTTGTACCCATTGTACCTCTACTCTAGGTGTTTGAGCATAAAACCTTTCATACATTCATAAAACCACCCAGAAGTAAACAGCCTTAAATACAAAAATAAAACTACCTCGCAGCCTTTCTTCCAGCTAAATATACTCCTGATCAGCCAGTCAGTGGTGTGTAATGCAGCAGAAACATGCCTGATGAGGTCATGCAGACAAGGTTTTCATAGGGCCCTATGTGACTTCCATAATCCTGAAAGAGACACAGACAGGCAGAGGGCAGGGAAACACATTATGTTGCTGGCTACTGCCATTAAACGCCAACAGCCTGAGTTTAGAAACTGGGACGGCTGTCAAACAGATTGGTCTCTTACTTTTCTTTCTATCTCTTTTTCTCTGTGTCTCTATCGCACTCTCTATCTCTCTCACCCTCTTCTCACTTTTCGCTCTCTCTCTCTCTCTCTTAACACTGAGATTCCCACACTGTGTCTTCCTGGTGGATTGCCTTTGTTGATGTGACCTTCAGCTCATACAAGGCAAAGGACCAATGGTATCCATTACCTTGAGAGAGCCAAGGCACCAACCTGTTTAACAGATATGTGTGCGCGCCTGCATGTGTATGTGTGGAACTCATATGGAACTGCATGAGTGTGTGACCCCAGAGAGGTCAGGGAGGGGTTGCCAGCAGGTCTGAATGAGCGGCAGGACCTTCCGGGCCTGTCAGTCTGGACTGGAGTCAGAGCCAATAGTTTATAGGCCTTCTCTGGTTTCCTCTCTCTCAGCACTGGGCTGGCAGCTGCAGGATCTATTGTAGCTTAGCCCCTCATAGGATCACTTTCCCTTTGTCTCAGAGCTGCAGCAATATCAGTATAAAGCATGGCTGAGTGTCAGAGATGGATCCGGGTTCAAATTATTTTTGAAATATTTCAAATCCTTTGAGTGTTTGCTTTAGTCTGTCTGCAATGCCAGTTGGGTGGAATTTGCACTTCTATGACTATTCTATTGGTTCCATTGTGCCAGGCAAGCTCAATCAATTCCAGATAAAGTACCAGTATTTGAAAACATAAAAAATATTATTTGAACCCAAGTCTGAGCTGCTGCCCACATATTTTAAGGTATGGCTGAGTGTCAGAGAGGAAGGTTGTTATGAGTGTCAGAGAGAAAGGTTCTATTATGATATATTCTGACTGGATAAAGGACACAATCATTGCATCTGTGGAAACGCTGACAACGCTGACACTCTCTCTCACTCTCCTGTGCAACGGTATCTTGATTGTATCTTGTATCTTGGATCATTGACTTTGCTCTCCTGTTATTCTCTCTCATTCCTCCCTCTCTCCATACCCCTCTCTCCTCATCTTCCTCCTCCTCCCCTAATCTTCCTCCTCCCCTTCCTCCTCCTCCCATTCTATCCCATCCTCCTCCCATCCTCCTCCTCCCATCCTCTCTCCCTCTTTCCATCTCTCCAGCAGGTTACTAAAAGTAGAACAGTGCCGTCCTCAGGACTTCAGTAACCACATTACCCAGAACCACCGACCAGTCCTAACCCGACCAGTGATCCAGAACAACGAGCGGAACCAAGCTGAGGCTGAGCGGGAACGGGAACTTTACACCGTTGCCGCCATAACCACGGTAACCTCCACCGAGGAGAAGGGGAACAGGAAGCAGTGTGACGCGGAGCGCTACGGTTTCCAGAAAGAAGGGGCAGAGAGAGACCGTCCGCTTACTAAGATCAACAGCATCAAACTACAGCCGGACCAGGCAGCAGCTGTTGCTGCGAACATCCGAGATGGATCCCCACGACAGGCAGACACACCAGACGGGCTCTACAGATACCCACAGGTGAACACAAGATATACAAATGGACATAAGAACCAGTGGTGGAAAAAGTACTTGAGTAAAAGTAAAGATACCTTAATAGAAAATTACTCAAGTAAAAGTGACTCACACAGTAAGTTAGTACTTGAGTAAAAGTCTAAAAGTCTAAATATACTTAAGTATTAAAAGTAAAAATATGAATAATTAAAAATTCCTTATATTAAGCAAACCAGACTGCACAATTAAAAACTTTTTTTTTTATGGATAGCCAGGGGCACACTCTAACAGTCAGACATAAATTAGAAATGATGCATTTGTGTTTAGTGAGTCCGCCAGATCAGAGGCAGTAAGGATGACCGGGGAGGTTCTGTTGATAAGGGTATGAATTGGACCATTTTCTGTCCCACTAAGCATTCAAAATGTAACGAGTACTTTTGGGTGTCAGGGAAAATGTAAGGAGTTAAAAGTACATTATTTTCTTTAAGACTGTAGTGAAAGTAAAAGTTGTCAAAAATATAAATAGTAAAGTACAGATACCCCAAAAAACGACTTAATTATTACTTTAAAATATTTTTTACTTAAGTACTTTACACCACTGATAAGAACAGAGCACTAGCTTGAAGTCAGCCATACCTACTTAACAACACTGTTAAATGAACACTTAAGCTGTGACTGACCCTGATATTTATTCTATGATACTGATCAAGACTGTCGCTGATGATCAAGACTGTCGCTGATGATCAAGACTGTCCTTGATGGCATTTTCAACACATACACTATACAGTACCAGTCAAAAGCTTGGACACACCTACTCATTCCAGGGTTTTTCTTTATTTTTACTATTTTCTACATTGTAGAATAACAGTGAAGACATCAAAACTATGAATAACACATCATGTAGTAACCATGTAGGAATCATGTAGTAACCAGTCAATCCGAAACATTTCAAGAACTTTGAACGTTTCTTCAAGAGCAGTCGCAAAAACCATCAAGCGCTATGTTGACGGCCACAGGAACAGAAGAACCAGAGATACATCTGATGCAGATGATAAGTTCATTAAAGTTACCAGCCTCAAAAATCGTCAATTAACTGCACCTCAGATTGCACTTAACAGACACATTTCAACATCAACTGTTCAGAGGAGACTGCGTGAATCAGGCCTTCATGGTCGAATTGTTGCAAAGAAACCACTACTAAAGTACACCAATAATAAGAAGAGACTTGCTTGGGCCAAGCAATGGACATTAGACTGGTGGAAATCTGTCCTTTGGTTTGATGAGTCCAAATTTGAGATTTTTGGTTCCAACCGCCATGTCTTTGTGAGACGCAGAGTACATGAATGGATGATCTCTGCATGTGTGATTCCCACCGTGAAGCATGGAGGAGGAGGTGTGATGGTGTGGGGATGCTTTGCTGGTGACACTGTCTGTGATTTATTTAGAATTCAAGACACACTTGACCAGCATGGCTACCACAGCATTCTGCAGCGATATGCCATCCCATCTGGTTTGCCCTTAGTGGGACTATCATTTTTTTCTACAAGAAAATTACCCAAAACACACCTCCGGGCTTTGTAAGGGGCATTTGACCATGAAGGAAAGTGACGGAGTGCTGCATCAGATGACCTGGCCTCCACAATCACCCGACCTCAACCCAGTTGAGATGGTTTGAGATAAGTTGGACCGCAGAGTGAAGGAAAAGCAGCCAACAAGTGCTCAGCATATGTGGGAACTCCTTCAAGACTGTTTTGGTTTCTACATGATTCCATATGTGTTATTTCATAGTTTTGATGTCTTCACTATTATTCTACAATGTAGACATTTTTTAAAAATAAAGAAAAACCCTTGAATGAGTAGGTGTGTCCAAACTTTTGACTGGTACTGTATATACAAAAGTTTGTGGACCCTCCTTCAAATTAGTGGATTTGGCTATTTCAGCCAGACCCGTTGCTGACAGGTGTATAAAATCGAGCAAACGGGCCAGGCAATCTCTATAGACAAACATTGGCAGTAGAATGGCCTTACTGAAGAGCTCAGAGACTTTCAACTTGGCACCGTCATAGGATGCCACCTTTCCAACAAGTCAGTTTGTTAAATTTCTGCCATGCTAGAGCTTCCCCGGTCAACTGTAAGTGCTGGTATTGTGAAGTGGAAACGTCTAGAAGCTCAACGACTCAGCCGCGATGAACGGGACCGCAGAGTGCTGAAGAACATAAGCACGTAAACATCGTCTGTCCTCGGTTGCAACACTCACTACCGAGTTCCAAACTGCCTCTGGAACCAACGTTAGCACAATAACTGTTCATCAGGAGCTTTATACTCTGAAGGATCCGCCCCTTGTTTTCCCTTTAAGCAAGGATATGCATATTATTGGTACCAGTTGAAAGGAAACACTTTGAAGTTTGTGGAAATGTGAAAGAAATGTAGGATAATATAACACAATAGATCTGGTAAAAGATAATACAAAGAAAAAACCAACCGTTATTTTTTATTTTTTTTTACCATCTTTGAAATGCAAGAGAAAGGCCTTAATGTATTATTCCAGCCCAGGTGCAATGTAGATTTTGGCCACTAGATGGCAGCGGTGTATGTGCAAAGTTTTAGACTGATGCAATGAACCATTGCATTTTTACTAAAAATGTTGTATCAAGACTGCCCAAATGTGCCTCATTTGTTTGTTATTAAATGGGTTTCCATGGCCGAGCAGCTGCACAAAGGCCTAATTTCACCATGCGCAATGCCATGCGTCGGCTTGAGTGGTGTAAAGCTCGCCGCCATTGGACTCTGGAGCAGTGGAAACGCGTTCCCTGAAGTGATGAGTCACACTTCACCATCTGGCAGTCTGACTGCCGAATCTGGGTTTGGCGGTTGCCAGGAGAACGATACCTGCCCCAATGCATAGAGCCAACTGTAAAGTTTGGTGTAGGATGAATAATGGTCTGGGGCTGTTTATAATGGTTTGGGCTAGGCCCCTTAGTTCCAGTGAATGGAAATCTTAACGCTACAGCATATAATGACATTCTAAACGATTCTGTGCTTCCAACTTTGTGGCAGCATTTTGGGAAAGGCCCTTTCCTGTTTCAGCATGACTATGCCCCCGTGCACAAAGCGAGGTCCATACAGAAATGCTTTGTCGAGATTGGTGTGGAAAAACTTGACTGGCCTGCACCGAGCCCTTATCTCAACCACATCAAACACCTTTGGGATGAATTGGAACGCCAACTGCGAGCCAGGCCTAATCGCCCAACATCAGTGCCCGACCTCACTAATGCTCGTGGCTGAATGGAAACAAGTCCCCTCAGCAATGTTCCAACATCTAGTGGAAAGCCTTCAAAGAAGAGTGGAGGATGTTATAGCAGCAAAGGGGGAACCAACACCATATTAATGCCCATGATTTTGGAACGAGATGTTCGACGAGCAGGTGTACACATACTTTTGGTTTTTGTGGTGTAGTTCTGCGCTATAGATCGAATCAGAGTTAGATTATTTGTTACATTGTATTATTTTCATTTGGTCCAGTTGGTTTCACATTCTCTTTGGTTTTCCAACAACATTCTGGAGGAAAACAGTGCAATAGGCGCTCTAACTGCGACGTGCAGGGCCTAGGCTATATTCAGTAGCCTATGTCCCCTGTATTGCCCCTGCCACCCCTAATTATGCACTCATAAAGGCACTGCTACTCACAAAATGTTTCAAAGATATCAAGTTGTGATAATGTGTCATCAAATGCTCACAGTCAAACAATTGATATTACTGCAAGCCTCTCGTTCTTTTCTTGTGTTTGGTCCGGACTGCGTTCACACCTGCAACGAACCTTACCATGGTACAAATGGAGAATGACCGAGACCACTCTTTTTGAGTGAACCACAGTACGACTTTTGGTGCTCTTCTGAGTGTGGCTAGTGTATTCACACCAGTCCAAACTAACCGAACTAAGGGGGTAAATGCACCAGAGTTTGGTAAAACTGCTCCAAAACTGAAGGCCCCCTTAATGATATAAATTCTATTGCTGTTGTTTCCTTTATTGGTATACTCTATTTTATGTAATTTTTATTAGTTGAAACATTGTTCATTGTAAATTGCAGCTGCAGTCTTTTATTGTAAATGTCAACCATTTCAAGGAGAGCTTGTGGTATTTCTACAATGTGAGAATAATCTTTGAATTTCAAACTCTAGGTGAACGGGTCCGGGGACCAGAGCCCAGAGGAGATGATGGCCCACCCCGAGCCCAACCAGACTCCCTCCATCCTGGGTAGCATGACTCGTACCCCCCAGTACCCCCAGCAAGAGCCTGAGCCCAGGGCCCTGACCAGGACCAGCTCCATGCAGCAGCTGGAACAGTGGGTCCGCACACAGAGAGTACGCAACCAGGACGACGACACTAGAAGGTGGGTGGGTGGGTATTTTCTTGGTGTCCCAAGATGTTATCTCAGAGACCTTGAAATGTTGTATGTATTCCTGGACTGAACAAATAATTCCGGAATATAAAGTCAATTCAGAAGCCTATACAGTAAAAGACTGCATGAACTGCCTCAGTTCCTTCAGTTCTGGTGCAGTTAAAAAAAAAATGTTGTGTTAATTTTTTACACATTGTTCACTGACCTCTCTGGTACTTTTTCAGACCCACAAAATAGTGTGACAGCGTCCTCTCTTTGATCCAAACCCTTTTAGAAATGTAAAGCCCTCTGTAGTTTCCTACTTTTTGATTCCAGTCACACTGACCAGACTAGAAGACATACGGTAGGCCTACCATTGATGCCGGATGTATGAGAGTATGCTCCTGTCTTCAGTGCAGTAGAGGTTATTGTAGGACAGTCAATTGTGTATTGTTCTTTCTGGACTGGAAGAAAAATGGATCAATACAGTATTCTTCATCTTATAGCCTGTATCATCTGACAGCAGAGGAAAGAGAGGGGTGAAAGTGAACTTCTCTTAGTCCTGTTATAAATTCTGAATCATGCAGCAGCCCAGCACCAGCATCTCGTGACAGAACGCGCGCGTGTGTATGTGTGTGTGTGTGTGTGGCCAGTCAGCAGGGATCCTGTTTCTCTCGCTCATCATTAGCTAGCAACCTCACCAGCGCCTTTAGCACAGTTCACAGTCTGAATAAGCTTTATATTTTTACAAAACACTGCAGTTTAAAGCACCTCTTTTTTACAAAACAAGAATGACAATTATTATATCTACTTTCAGTAGACATCCATTATTTTAAGCCACACATATTTGGCATGAACTATGACATCTCCCCGAAACCAAGCAGGCAGCAGCATTTGCAAACTCTACAGTTTGAAGTGCGTATTAAAGTGAGAATAGTCATTCAGCAATATGAGATCATTGCTGGGTGTTTGGATTTCAGTATTGTGTTAAATCTGTACCTCGAGCCAAACAGAACAGATAGGAACTCATAAATCATTCATGGTAATGCAGTAAACCACAGAGCTGCAGAGGTAAACAATGACAGTACAGTGGGCAGAGGACGAGAGATGGACTGACTAACCGACTGCTCATCTGGGTAAAGTTTGTGTTCATTAGGCACCAAACTGAATAAAATGGACTGAAACAGGGAGGAATTATCTGGTCTAATAAGACAAAAAGACATTTTCAGAGTCAAAATGTTTTGCTACCGTGCCTTACTGAACACAACCCAGGGCTTGCCCGCTTAATTGGGGGGAAGAATGCTCAGCTTGACCCATCCAGCCAGATCCTTCAGAGCATCTCCTCATCTTAATTTGGGATATGGCCTGATTTCTCCATCTAGACAGCAGCCACTTAATTGTTTGGTCCATCTGAACTCCTACTTCTCCAGCAGTGTGTGTTTGTGTGTGTGTGTGTGTGTGTGTGTGTGTGTGCGTGCGTGCGTGCGTGTGTGCGTGCGTGCTCTGTTTACCATTACTGGGCATAAATGGTCTCCATGCCTCACCCCACCCTGTTCCACCGCAGCAGTCACACATGATGCTTCATTTCCCCTGAGTTCAGTAGCAGTCTCCAGTCTCTAGTTGCGTTATCCAGCATCTGTAAGTGAGGGTAATAGCCAGAGCAGCCTATCTTTTTTTTCTGTCTCTGGCTATCTCTCAGTCTCTATCTGCACTGTCTCTGACCTGTGCAAATATTTTTGCTTGGTAGAATAATCGTATTTGTCTTAAGTGTGTTTCTTCTCTTTCCTTTCGAGCATGTCGGTGTGCGCGCACGTATGCTCACACACTTCACACTTCTCAAACACCATGGTGTGTTTATCATATCTGTTGCACACACACACATGGGTTATGGCAGCTGACAAATTATTCAAATGAACAGTGGCTAATGGTTCATAGCACAGATGAACTCACCACAAGGTTGGACAAAAAATGTCATCTGGATTTCAGCTTGGAAAATGTGTCGTTAACAGTGTGTGTATGCACTCGCTCCAGGAACAGAGCATCACTGCCGTTAGATGCGTCTCTGACTGTGATGTTGGCAGTCTGTTACTCTGTTAGATTCACACCCCCAGGATAGTGGTGAGAAGTTTTACAATTGAAGCTGCTGGCTGTTAGCTTGTTTATAAAGTTTCATAGATACAGAGTTTGCTAAGGAGAGGAAGTCTGTAACTCTTCATTGAGTGTATTTATCCTCCAGGGATGTGGTTTCTTCATCCTCTGCATACAGTGCATTCGGAAAGTATTCAGACCCATTGACTTTTTCCACACATTTTGTTACTTTACAGCCTTCTTCTAAAATGTATAACATCGTTTTTTCCCTCATTTAATCTATGTCCAATACCACATAATGACAAAGCAAAACAGATTTTTTTTAAATGTTTGCAAATGTATTAAAAGTAAAAAACTGAAATCACATGAACATAAGTATTCAGACCCTTTACTCAGTACTTTCTTGAAGCACCTTTGGCATTTGTATTCGGTCATGTCATGTCATGTCATGTCAGGTCATGTTTCTGGTCGCTTTGCCATGATTAAAAGCAGTGGTTCGGGCTTTCAGTTTTGCGCAAATGCTGCCATCAATCCACGGTTTCTGGTTAGGGAAGGTTTTAATAGTCACCGTGGGTACAACATCACTGATGCACTTGCTAATAAACTCGCTGAACAAGTCAGCATATACATCAATGTTGTTGTCTGAGGCTATCTGGAACATATCCCAGTCCACGTGATCAAAGCAATCTTGAAGCGTAGAATTCGATTGGTCGGACCAGCGTTGGGGCGGCAGGTAGCCTAGTGGTTAGAGTGTTGGACTAGTAACTGAAAGGTTGCAAGATTGAATCCCAGAGCTGACAAGGTAAAAATCTGTCGTTCTGCCACTGAACAAGGCAGTTAACCCACTGTTCCTAGGCAGTCATTGAAAATAAGAATTTGTTCTTAACTGACTTGCCTTGTTAAATAAAGGTAAAAAAATAAAAACAGACCTGAGCATGGGCGTTTACTGT
This sequence comes from Salvelinus sp. IW2-2015, assembly GCF_002910315.2. Lineage (NCBI taxonomy): Eukaryota > Metazoa > Chordata > Actinopteri > Salmoniformes > Salmonidae > Salvelinus > Salvelinus sp. IW2-2015. The sequence continues at coordinate 128,174 of NW_019942568.1, read as the reverse complement.
TTTAGTTTCTGTCTATAGGCTGGGAGCAACAAAATGGAGTTGTGGTCAGATTTGTCTTGATCACATCTCTGATCCTCCTCTTTCTCTTCTCAGTATCATGTCGTACCAGACCCTGCCTAGGAACATGCCCAGCCACCGGGCACCTCCAGGCATGTCCCACTGCGGGGACCCTGGCTACCGTACCTTACCCAGGAACAGCATGGTGCGGCCGGACAGTATCTCCAGCATGTCCCCTACCATATACGACCAGGCCCTAGGCATGGGGCTGGGCCTGGGGATCTCGCCTGCAGACAAGAGGCGCTCCATGAGGGACGACACCATGTGGCAGCTGTACGAGTGGCAGCAGAGAATGGGCTACACTCCCAGGTAGGCATGAGACTTTAGAAATATAATTTCTAGATTTGGAATTCCCATTCAAGTTAATGTTTTGTAATGCTGGACCGTCAGCCATATTGAGTGTACCCATGAGTGCACCAGTCAAATTGCAGCGGTCTGAATTGGAATTTCTATTGACTTCCTGAATTGATGGAATTGAAATGAAATGTACCCTAAGCAGTATAATGTCACACCTAGCCCCAGGCCAACGTCGTCCACGCCCGGGCCGTATGGGACCCTGCCCAGCCCCAAGACCATGATCAACTTGTCTGAGCACCAGGGTGACAGTCAACAATCTATCCCCCCCTCGCCTTCCCACGGCTCCTTGTCCATGTACGGGGGCTACTCGCCCCTCCGCTCCTCCTACAACCACAGCTCCACTAGGTCAGAAGTGGGCTTGCCTGTATACCAGGGGGATATCACTATAGACAGGAGACACAGCAGGACATCCCACCTCAATAAGGTGAGAGGACTAGTATGGACCTGGGTCTTCTAACACCTGGCTGTATTCAGTATTTTTGCAACGTGACATGAGTATCAACGATTCTTATTGAACAATTGCAGGAAGTTCCTCCATGGTCCAGTTTGTTTTCAACCTTTTGGTGCATAATGAACACAACCCTGGCCAGCAATGGGAATGTATGCTTGCTGAATATTCCCCTGATTGAATACAACCCTGCCTCTCTCTCTCTTCTCCAGTATGCCTACCCACCTGACAGGAGGCCAATGCCAGCTGGGATCCCTGTCCAGACCATCACTGCCCAATCTCTGCAAGGCAAAACAGTCAGTTCCCTTCCCTCTCTCCTTCTTTCCCTCCCTCTTGTCTGGTCTGGCCTACTGTACCCTGCCCTTGGCCTTGATACACAGTCAGGCTCACTTCTGTGATATATCGTCTACTTATAACACTAATAAAACATTTAAAATTGATTGGTTGATTAAAGTAAGGAAATACAGTATGTTTTCCAAGCACTAGCTGCAGTTTTGGAATAATAGATGTGTCTCATCTATTTTAGGCTTTTTGCAAACGCAGCTACAGTGTGCCTAGGCAGGTTCCAGAATGAAATATGCAACCAAAACATTGTTTTGATGAAGGCAAATAGCGTATTCATTAGTCAAAGGGCCTACTTTTTTAAATGATTAACAAAAGCCTGCCTACCAAGTTTAAGCTCATAAATCAAACACAGTGCAAAACTCCAATACCTTGACTTTGTTGTCCTTAAGCCATTTTGCCACAACTTTGGAAGTATGCTTGGGGTCATTGTCCATTTGGAAGACCCATTTGCAACCAAGCTTTAACTTCCTGACTGAAGTTGAGATGTTGCTTCAATATATCCACATAATTTTCCTGCCACATGATGCCATCTATTTTGTGAAGTGCACCAATCCCTCCTGCAGCAATGCACCCCCACAACATGATGCTGCTACCCCCGTGCTACACGGTTGGGATGGTATTCTTCGGCTCGCAAGTCTCCCCCTTTTTCCTCCAAACATAACGATGGTCATTATGGCCAATCAGTTCTATTTTTGTTTCATCTTACCAGAGGACATTTCTCCAAAAAGTATGATCTCTCGTGTCCCCATGTGCAGTTGCAAACCGTAGTCTGGCTTTTTTATGGCGGTTTTGGAGCAGTAGCTTCTTCCTTGCTGAGCGGCCTTTCAGGTTATGTCGATATAGGACTCGTTTTACTGTGGATATAGATACTTTTGTACCTGTTTCCTGCAGCATCTTCACAAGGTCCTTTGCTGTTGTTCTGGGATTGATTTGCACTTTTCGCACCAAAGTACTTTCATGTCTAGGAGACAGAACGCGTCTCCTTCCTGAGCGGTATGTCACCTGCGTGGTCCCATGGTGTTTATACTTGCATACTATTTTTTGTACAGATGAACGTGGTACCTTCAGGCATTTGGAAATTGCTTCCAAAGGATGAACTAGACTTGTGGAGGTCTACAATTTTTTTTCTGAGGTCTTGGCTGATTTCTTTTGATTTTCCCATGATGTCAAGCAAAGAGGCACTGGGTTTCAAGGTAGGCCTTGAAATACATCCACAGCTACACCTTCAATTGACTGAAACGATGTCAATTAGCCTATCAGAAGCTTCTAAATCCATGACATCATTTTCTGGAATTTTCCAAGCTGTTTAAAGGGACAGTCAACTTTGTGTGTGTAAACTTCTGACCCACTGGAATTGTGGAACAGTGAATTATAAGTGAAATAATCTATCTGTAAACAATTGTTGGAAAAATTACTTGTGTCATGCACAAAGTACATTTGCCAAAACTATAGTTTGTTAACAAGAAATTTGTGGAGTGGTTGAAAAACGAGTTTTAATGACTCCAACCTAAGTGTATGTAAACTTCCGACTTCAACTATACAGTGGGGAGAACAAGTATTTGATACACTGCCGATTTTGCAGGTTTTCCTACTTACAAAGCATGTAGAGGTCTGTACTTTTTATCATAGGTACCACTTCAACTGTGAGAGACGGAATCTAAAACATAAAATACAGAAACATCACATTGTTATGATTTTTAAGTAATTAATTTGCATTTTATTGCGATGAATAAGTAATTTGATCAACTCTACCAACCAGATAAGAATCCGGCTGCTCACAGACCTGTTAGTTTTTTTCTTTAAGCAGCCTCCTGTTCTCCACTCATTACCTGTATTAACTGCAGCCTGTTTGAACTCTGTTACCTGTATAAAAGACACCTGTCCACACACTCAATCCAAACGACTCCAACTCTCCACAATGGGCAGACCAGAGAAGCTGTGTAAGGACATCAGGGATAAAATTGTAGACCTGAACAAGGCTGGGAATGGGCTACAGGACAATACGGGAGCAGCTTTGGGGAAGCACAACTGTTGGCGCAATTATTAGAAAATGGAAGAAGTTGAAGATGAGGGGTCAATCACGCCTCGGTCTGCGTCCCATGCAAGATCTCACCCTCGTGGGCATCAATGATCATGGGGAAGGTGAGGGATCAGCCCAGAACTACACGGGCAGGACCTGGTCAATGACCTGAAGAGAGCTGGGACCACAGTCCTCAAAGAAAACCATTATAGTACCACCCGTCACTGGGATTAAAATCCTGCAGCACACGCAAGGGTCCCCTGCGTCAGCCAGCGCATGTCCCAGGCCCGTCTGAAGTTTGCCAATGACCATTTGGATGATCCAGAGGAGGAATGGGAGAAGGTCCATGTGGTTCTGATGAGACAAAAAATAGAGCTTTTTTTGGTCTAACTCCACTCGCCGTGTTTGGAGGAAGATAGAAGGATTGAGTACCACCACCATGTGACCCAGACACGCATCCCAACCGTGAAGCCATGAGTGGAAACATCATTCTTTGGGATGCTTTTTTCTGCAAGGGGACAGGGACGACTGCACCGTATTGAGGGGGGATGGATGGGGCCATGGATCGCGAGATCTTGGCCAACCACTCCTTCCCTCAGTAAGAGCAATTGAAGAATGGGTCGCGGCTGGGTCTTCCAGCATGACACGACCCGAAACACACAGCCAGGGCACTAAGGAGTGGCTCGTAAGAAGCATCTCAAGGTCCTGGAGTGGCTAGCCAGTCTCCAGCCCCTGAACCCAATAGAAAATCTTTGGAGGGAGCTGAAAGCCGTATTGCCAGCGACAGCCCCGAAACCTGAAGGATCTGGAGAAGGTCTTATGGGGGAGTGGGCCAAAATTCCTGCTGCAGTGTGTGGTAAACCTGGTCAAGAACTACAGGAAACGTATGAATTCTTGTAATTGCAAACAATGGTTTTCTGTAGACCAAATATTAAGTTCTGCTTTTCTGATGTATCAAATACTTATGTCATGCAATAAAATGCAAATTAATTACTTAAAAATCATACAATGTGATTTTCTGTATTTTTGTTTTAGATTCCGTCTCTCACAGTTGAAGTGTACCTATGATAAAAATTACAGACCTCTACATGCTTTGTAAGTAGGAAAACCTGCAAAATCGGCAGTGTATCAAATACTTGTTCTCCCCACTGTATATCATTCTATTGGTTGCAAGAAAATGTGAAGTTTTGAACCCAGTGTCGTTTTGCGTATCAGTTCATAAACCATGTGCCATGGAATCGGTACGTCGAAAATCTCTTCCCAACTATTTTGCAATCTATATGGCAGCTCTATATGGCAGTACTTTATATTTATCACCATTTTCTTTAAACAATTATGGTCTTTAACGCAGGGCCGACAGACAAGTTCCCTACTTTCCCCCCTTTCCACTTTCCTCTTCCATTTTTGCAGTAAACCTGCAATTAGTTGCTTGTAATTTTGGGTAGAGCAGACATTTCCATAAATGTTTGTTTGCTGCATGTGTGACATAACAACACCAGTCCTATTATGATATCATTTAGAAAGATGATACTTAAAAAAAATAATATTTTTTTACGTTTTTATATCTATTAGTATTTGAATTTAACCATAACATTTGTTGTATTATTTGTTCTGTTTTTTTCTCTCAGGTGGATTAAATTGGAATTGCAACCAACTTTCTATGGCTTGGTTTAAAAATAGCGATATTTCCTTTTCAAATAACTGAAAGTGTTGAAACCTGAATAACTTTTGTATGACTGAAGCCTTAAGTGAGAGATCTAATGCTTTAATATTTAATAATTTCTGTCCTCCGAATTCATATTCCTTATACGGCTTGCCATTCCAAATACGATTGAATATTTTTTTCTCATATAATTTAAATAACTGTTCGCTAGGTGTGGGCAATACCATAATCAAATACAGTAGGTAAACTGGGATATGACTAAAGAGATTAATCTGATTTTTCCACAAATAGACAGGTATTTTCCTTTTCATGGTAGCTAGATCTTATCTATTTTTGCTAACTTTAAATTGAAATTTATTGGAAACAGATAATTTATTTGTTCAGGGATATGTATACTGAGTATGTCCACATCACCATCAGACCATTTTATTGGTAATCTACACGGTAATGTAAAAGTTGTATTTTTTAGTTATCCAATACCTAATATAGTACACATCATAATTTCTTGTAATCCAGAGAGGTTAGAACAATTGTCTAGATCCTCTATGAGGCTGTGGAGGGATTCTAATTGTGGATTTAAAAGAAAACATGAATCATCAGCGTACAATGACACCTTTGTTTTTAATCCCTGGATTTCTAACCCCTTGATATTATTGTTGGATTGTTTTCAATCCTTATCCCAGTCTGTCCTTCCTTATCCCAGTCTGCTGTTCCCACATGCTTCAAGAGGGCCACCATTGTTCCTGTTCCCAAGAAAGCTAAGGTAACTGCGCTAAACGACTACCGCCCCGTAGCACTCACTTCCGTCATCATGAAGTGCTTTGAGAGACTAGTCAAGGACCATATCACCTCCACCCTACCGGACACCCTAGACCCACTCCAATTTGCTTACCGACCCAATAGGTCCACAGACGACGCAA
>NW_019942568.1:117400-120909 GCF_002910315.2 Salvelinus sp. IW2-2015 | reverse complement strand
CCACACTGCGAGCTCAGCGCCCTAACCCATCTGGGACAAGAGAACCGTAGCTAGAAGCACAAGCATTTCGCTACACTCGCATTAACATCTGCTAACCATGTGTATGTGACTAATAAAATTTGATTTGATTTGATTTGATTTGATTTGGATCTGATTTTAATAGCTAACATTTCGATGGCCATAATAAATAGATATGCCGATAGTGGACAACCTTGTTTTACCCCTCTTGACAGTTTAAAACTTTCTGAGAAGTAGACTATACATGACTTTAACCCATTTTATAAGAAATTCTCCAAATTGTAAATGTTCCAGGCATTTGTATATAAACTCCAGTCGTACTTTATCAAAAGCCTGGTTTCACAGATTTTCTAATTAATTGCAGTAACGTACGCCGAAGAGACACACACAGCTTACTCCCTAAATAGAATCTCAGCAGATGTTGCCCGGAAATTAGAAACTCCAACTTAGGGATCTTGAAAAGTGGACCAGCTAAGTAGGCTTAGTGGGGTTGTGTACAGTAATGAATTCAGGACTTTGTTTTTTTAAGTGTCTTTTAAGTCGTCAGACAGGGATTTAAGTAATGTAGGGCACCCAAACTTGTGATGGGAAACGGTTGTTTGTGATCAAGGGGTTAATAGTGGCACCACTGCATGAATAATGGTAACACTTTTGTCAATGGTGTGACATTGATTTTCTTCATCTAGTCGTCATGGTATTCACGCAGTCAGTGGTGTTGTGTAACACATGACATGCCTATGACCTATTATACAATACAACACAGTAAGAAAAATAGTGGGGTTTTCTATCCTCCATTTACTCACATTCATCTTCTCATCTCCAACAGTTTGTCCTTCTATGTATCTCTTAGATCTGACTTGTTTGCCCTGTCTGTCTGTCTTTTTCTGTCATTCTCTATCTTTCTGTACATCCTTCTGTCTTTTTCTTATGCCTAACTATCCGTTGCCCTCGCTCCCTTTCCCTTCTCTCTTTCCTCTCCTCTTTGCTATCCTCTGCACTGCTGACCGACGCTAGAATGCCATTTTGTCTCATCACCTCCAGAGGAACCTCATGTATCTGGATAACCAGGTGGGGTAACTCTAACACATGGTTCTTATTTTGGGACGGATCTACCTACCGAGTTTCAGACTTGCTCTGTTTCCGTCTGTGTGTCTTTTTGGATGGATATGCTGTCTAAAAGTAGTTGTTTTTCCAAGCTGCATTCGAGATGTCATCTCATGTAGGTCAATATTTGAAAAGTTTGAAAGTATGCGGTGAATACTAGCTTGTGTGTGTAACTTTAATTGGGGCTTTCCCTTGTTGTGTGACATTTTGGATGAGAGTATGTTTTTGTGTGTGATCTATTATGATCTAAAAAGGTGGAGCTAGCATCATTGACAGTCAGTGTTGTTTCTAAACTGTTCCTATAGTGTTCCCATCCTCCTCCTTTCCTCCATAATGAACAGATGAAGGAAAATTAGCCTTTAATCGTGATGAATCACACGTTGATAGAGAACCCACCCCCAGACCTCAACTGTACCACCACAACTTAAGAGTAAGGTATTGGCCAGCCAACGCCAGCTAAACATTGATTTCTTCTATCCATCCACAATTGTGTTTTTGGTCCGTCTTGCTCCTGCAATCCTCCTCTGGTGGCAAAATCTTTCATGGCATCTCAATACCTCCTCCCTGTATTGTTTGTAAATGTAGCACTTCTCATTCATACAGCTTTTACTCTACTGTCTCCTCTATTTGTTGGAAAGTCATACCACTAATGTGAGCATGGTTTACATACATACATTAGTATGATGTGTACTGTATGCTCCACTGTCTGGTTAAAACCCCTCCTTCACTATTGACAGGTGTGTTTGTGCGTGTGTGTGTGTGTACCTGTGTGTGTACCTGTGTATGTGTGTGCTGCTAGGTAAATTTATATTATATTGTTGTGTTGCCAGTGTTATGGGCCGAGCGCACAACTCTGTTTCCACCAGTCTCTGTATGGGCAGTGAGAATTCCCACTTAAAACTAACTATTTGAAACCACATATGTGACCGACCGCCTCGATTAGGTCTTATGTAGCAAAATTTGAAATGTTTTTTTTTACATTGGATAAAAGTAGAGACTCAGAGCTAAAAAATTGTATATCATACACTACAGTTTAGGAACAATGTGGAAGTAATTCTGCTTTGAAAGTTGATCAACTTGTAACCCGACTTTTGAGAAAATGGTACCCTCTTAAGCCTTAATAACACATATGGATTCATGTAGTAACCAAAAAGGTGTTCAACAAATCAAAATATATTTTATATTTGAGGTTCTTCAAATAGCCACCCTTTGCCCTGATGACAGCTTTGCACACTCTTAGCATTCTCTCAACCAGCTTCATGAGGTAGTCACCTGGAATGCAGTTCAATTAACAGGTGTGCCTCCTTAAAAGTTAATTTGTGGAATTTCTTTCCTTCTTATTGCATTTGAGCCAATCAGTTGTTTTGTGACAAGGTAGGGGTGGTATACAGAAGATAGCCCTATTGAGTAAAACACCAAGTCCATATTACATATGACAAGAACAGCTCAAATAAGCAAAGAGAAATGACAGTCCATCATTACTTTAAGACATGAAGGTCAGTCAATTCAGTTCCTTCAATTAATGTTGCAAAAACCATCAAGCGCTAGGATGAAACTGGCTCTCATGAGGACAGCTACAGGAAGGGAAGACCCAGAGTTACCTCTGCTGCAGAGGAGAAGTTACCAGCTTCAGAAATTACAGCCCAAATAAATGCTTCACAGAGTTCAAGTAACAGACACATCTCAACATCAACTGTTCAGAGGAGACTGTATGAATCAGGCCTTCATGGTTGAATTGCAGCAAAGAAACCAATAATAAAGGACACCAATAATAAGAAGAGACTTGCTTGGGCCAAGAAACGTGAGCAATGGACATTAGACCGGTGGACATTTATCCTTTGGTCTGGAGTCCAAATATGAGATTTCTGGTTCCAACCGCAGTGTCTTTGTGAGACACGATGTGGGTGAACAGATCTCCGCATGTGTAAGGGCTGTCGCTCTCCTCATCCTCGGACGAGGAGAGGAGAGAAGGATCATCAGACCAAAATGCAGCATTCGGGAAATAAGCCATCTTTTTATTTAACACGACGGCAACACGAAACAAAACACTTTCAAATAAACAAAACAAGAAAACGACGTTGACGAAACCTGAACAATAAACTTACATAACTAAACGTAAACTCACGGACAGGAAACAGACGACATCAAAAATAAACGAACAGCCAAACAGTCCCGTATGGTAACATACATTCGACGACACAGGAGACAATCACCCACAAACAAACAGTGAGAACACCCTACCTAAATATGACTCTTAATTAGAGGAGAACACAAAACCACCGCCTCTAATTAAGAAGCCATACCAGGCAACCAAAACCAACATAGAAACAGATACATAGACCTGCCGGCACCGCCCACAACACCTGCCCTGAGCCATAAACACTACT